>NC_089210.1:1812180-1834680 GCF_963930695.1 Labrus bergylta | reverse complement strand
CTATGAATTGATGCTATACCTATATATGTGTCCTTTGCCTTTTTTTTTCTAAACTCACCTGCATGTAAATATTAACTAACATGATCGCACACCTCTACTTCCACGCACAGATATCCATCACTCTATAGTCCATTTGACATGTCAATCATCGACCAATACAGCCTCAGTATCAGGAAGCAAAGTGACACACAACCCTAAAGATGTGTGTGTGTGTGTGTTTCTGTTTGTGTGTGACGCCTCGGCTTCTGTTAGACGGAGAGCAGAACAGGAAGCAGCGAGGTGGGGCGCTCTGGTTTGTGCAGTTCTCTCTTCCTCCCCTCCGCCTCGTTTCACTCACTCCACTTTTTAGACTGGCTTTCGATTCCTGGCGGGAAGGACATCCTGGATTTTAAACGGCAGGCAGGAATAGCTCTTGGTGTTTGATTGCCGCTGCTGTGTGTGTGTGTGTGTGTGTGTGTGTGTGTGTGTGTGTGTGTGTGTGTGTGTGTGACGGGGGTGAGAGGGCGCCGGGGCTGAAGCCAGAGAGACGCCAACATGGCCAGTGAAGACACACAGGAGAACCTACCAGGGGATCATGTGGTTGATTCCCCCGTGCTCACTGAGCAGAGTGACTCTGAGTGTTTGGTAAGCCGACTCAACATGGCCGTCTTCTTCTTACCATCCACGTCTGTGGCCTTCTCTCTTTGACTCCGCTTCCTTATTCACTTCCTGCAAAAAAAAAAAAAAAAAACGTCTCGCCTCTGACCGTGAATCACCTTTTTTTTATCCTGTGATTTGAAAGTGTGCAGCACCTCGTTCCAGTGGTTCTTTGTCTTCTTAAACACGGGGGGATTTAGTCATATTGTGTTGAACAGGAGTGCGTCACAAACACAAACTCTCCCTTCCGGTCGCTCATGGTGCCTCTTGCTTCGGCCTGGAAGGCTTCTCAGCCCATATGAAGAAGGACTTGTGCTGTGGGGGTTGTCAGGAAACTAGAACCTTAAACTTCAATATGGTACTAGTACAAATTAAACGATGTCAAAACCTCTAACCATATCACAACAAAAATCCCCTGTGTTGGGTAATTTCTGGTTTTTGGTTGACCAAAGATTTGTTGCACATTGGCAACATTCAGCACCACATTTAAAGACAATGTCATCTCCTCTGCTCTTTGTTTTTAAGAGACATAGACGTAACTTTTTCATCTTCATGAGACACCAAAACGACTCAAGAAGTGTCAGTATTTGCCGTTCTCTGAATTTGAACACACCGCCACAGTTCTCCCTCTCTGGCTGCAGCTTTTGGTTGACCATATGACTTAAAATCTGACTTTTTTTTGATAAAGCTTCAGTACTTTTCAATAGAAACACTCATAGAAACTTTTCATACAACAAATGTATCCCAAAGTGCTTTACACCAACATTTAATCAAACAGCGACAGCATGACTCCCTCCCCCACCCCCCTTATCCCACAATACAAAAACTAAGGTAAAAATAACTAGATAAGAACAGGAACTGAGGAAACGCTATCATTTATTCTAAATGAGGAAACACAGGAGGCTCAAAATGTAAAAAACTAGATGAAATGAGATTCAGTTAAACATTAGACTAACAGAGACTCTGCTGAATGACATTGCTTCATATTCTTGTGCAGTGACATCAGAGAATCACTTTGAATAAGCGGGTGGGTTCAATCCTGCGGGAGCTTGGCGTGTTGCTCTGGTGGCCTGACTGTAGTTCTGTATTGTGTTGCTGGATGGATTATGGCTTTAATGTGAGCAGAGCTGCAGTCCCAGCCTGCATGTAGCTGGACGGACACACGGAGCTAAGATGTTGTAATCAGATCTGCTAAGCTGGAAGCCTGGCTGCACGGTGCAGTGAAAGGCCCTGAACGCCTCGTCATTATACCCTGCAGAGGGGGGGGGGGGGGGGGCTGCCCTCTGCGGCCAAGTGTGTGTGTGTGTGTGTGTGTGTGTGTGATGGGATCAAATGTCACAATATTAACGGATTATATGACAGTTTTTTTTAAGCCTCTGTTAATGGGTTCATAACTGGAATATGTTTTTGTTAAAGGTAACTCAGTCTCTCTCTGACCGACTACATTCTTGTTGTAAAGTTTAAAATAATCACACTCAGACCGCGTCAGAGACTTAAGTGTGGTGTGGTCATAGCGGCTTTAATTGTGCAATTTATCCACATTTTTCAAAACAAGAATTCACCACCTTACTGCACTGCGCAAGTGCAAGAGAGCCCTACCCAACGAGAGCTCCACATACACACAGAGTCAGACATGCACATACACACAGAGTCAGACATGCACATACACACAGAGTCAGAGCTCCACATACACACAGAGTCAGACATGCACATACACACAGAGTCAGACATGCACATACACACAGAGTCAGACATGCACATACACACAGAGTCAGACATGCACATACACACAGAGTCAGACATGCACATACACACAGCGCTGCAATCTCGCCCCGGTTACTGTCACTGCCTCTGAAGACGGGACAGAGCGTGATGACTTAATTTCTCCTCTGCAATATTTGAGCCTTTCAAGGTACGATAGTTTACATCCCTGTGACGTTTTCTCCTTCAGTCTGAATGTCTTGGAGGCGTAATGGGGAGACAAAGTGATCCCCCCCCTCTCTACAACCTTAAGTGAAGTAGTAAGTAGTAGTAAGTAACGGCGGCGAGACGGGATCAGATGATCCAGCGTGGGAACGCAGCGCTGTGTGTGTGTACATGAAGCTCCTGCTGTGCCGTGCTTCCTCTACTGAAACGTTATGTGAACTCACAGACTGGGACAGGAATATCATGCCATCACAGAATCAATATGAATGCACAGAGTCGTAATGAAGGCTGAGTTTAGGTAACACAGTCTGAAAAGTGGTGAAATGTCACAGGGATATAACCGCGGGCTGAAAACGGCTTCTTTCTGTTTGTCTCCCTCTCTCTTCATCAGTGTTTAGTCAGACTCATAAGTTCCCCACATGGGTGAATCTCTGGGTGTCATCTTTACCTTTGACCCGTTCCAACCGGGGCGAGGATAGTGTTTCGAAGTATACAGGTGAAATACTTTGAGGTACTTTCATTGCATGCATTACAGGAAAGCATTTCAACAGTCACACAGACCTGCTAAACGTTCCTCTGACGCTCCAACACTCTGTCTGGTGTCTCCTTTGTCATATCTGTCATTTTCATTTAAATATGTTTACTCAGCCTGGAAAAAAATACCAACAAAGTCAGTGGGAGTAAAGGAACATCTGTACTGTACATCCGGTCGGACACACAGGTGCTGACAGGCAGGACCAGGAGCCGATTGATTTGAGTTTGTGTTAATGCTGATCTAATCAGCTCCTAATCTGGTTAGTGTTGATGGGTAAGAGAGCCGATGTGAGCACTCAGCTCTTTACACACTTAAGCACCGTATCTGATTTTAAAGCATCTCCGCAGCATCGGCTCGGCACATTTAGAATTTGAGTTTCTGTTTTCACCTCCTCTCTCGTCCCACGGGTTTCCACTGAACTGTGCAGGGGTGACTGCTCACGGTCTCTCTCTGCCGTAACCTCGACTCAGCCGGCTCTCAGCTGGAGACGTCACCTTTTCATTCGGTTTCTCTTTCAAGTCAAAGTGAAAAATCCCCCTCGTACACTCATGACTAAAGTATCAGCTTGCTTTCTGAAATGTGTTTGTACTGTTTCCTGCACACATTCATCCCCTCCTTCTACTTCTGTGCCGTCACCTTTTGATGAACTGTAAATGACTCAAATGAAAACTAAAGCTTCTTTCTGAAAATATAAAAGCAAAGGAGACGTTCAGCGAGAAGTAAAAATATCTTAAACCTTTTCTTTGTTTTTATTACTTATTTGTGAACAAAGAGTTAAATGAACCGCTTTGTTCTTGGGGGCGCCAAGACAGACACAAAGTTACATTTCTTCATTGTGTTTTTAAGTATCTGACCCTCGTCTCGCCTCCTCCTTCAGAGCGATCCAGGCGGGCTGTCGGTTCTCCAGCAGCTCGGTCTGGACCAAAACTCAGACTTCTCGGACTCCAGCGTGCAGCAGCGTCTGGACGAGCACCGCGAGAGGATCCGCAGGGAGATCCGCAAAGAGTTAAAGATCAAGGAGGGGGCGGAGAACCTGCGCAGGGCCACCACGGACAAGAGGAACGCCCAGCAGGTGGACTCGCAGATCCGCAGCTCAAAGCGAAAGCTGGAGTCTCTCCACGATCAGCTGCAGGAGCTGGACGCTTACATCGTGGTCAAAGGCCCCGATGACAACAAAGGTACCGAGCTCACATTAGTTCCACTATGGGGCGGGGAGTTCTATTATTTATTTTTTTATTACTTATATTTGATTTGCTTTTCTTGATGAGGATACATAAAAATAAACACAGTATACAAACGTTGGTGTCAGTTTAGCCTCCTTTTAAATCGTCCATTCTCTTCAGACTTTGTGATGGGTTTTAAAGTCAGTCCACTTTTTAATCCAGCCAGGTATCTGTCTTTGCTTTGTATATTTTCCTGTGATAAATTTCCCAGATACAGCGCTTCACAACTCTTAGGGTTCAAGGAAGTTCATAACCTAAAATTGCTTTATTCCTTTCCACACTTCATCCCAGTACTCAGTCATTTTCACACAGTGCCAAAAAACATGAGCGAGTTTTTGTCTTAAGAAAACACTTAAAGAATGAATAAGATAACCCTTAAAACCCAAAACCCTCCTCTTGTGTAGACACCCCTAAATCTCCAGGATCGATGAATCGGACTTCAGCGAACCAGCACCGCATCGCAGCTTTGGAGCGGCAGCTGAACATCGAGCTGAAGGTGAAACAAGGAGCTGAGAACATGATTCCCATCTATGCCAACGGAGGCACCAAGGTATTCACCTTTTTCTTACATTCACTGCATGCACTTCATCATCACTGCAGAAGCTCTCTCCCTGATCCGCCTGGATTTCCTTCTGCCCCCCCTCTGCAGGACAAGAAGCTCTTTCAGACGGCTCAGCAGATGCTGCAGGACAGCAAGACGAAGATCGACATCATCCGCATGCAGATCCGAAAGGCCATGCAGGCCACGGAGCAGTCCGAGGACAACCAAAGTACCCATAATGCCTTAGTTTTTTATCCTCGCTCTCGTCCATCTATTCCCCTCTTCATCCCACCTGTCGATCTTTAAGCTTATAAACACTGAATATTTTATGATGTGGGTTGTAATGGATCAATTCTCGCTTCAGAACTTCACAGTGTACGGCCTTCCAGTCAACACACACACATGCACACGTCGTCCATTATAGACCTCTCACTGGCTCAGGTTAGAGCCTTATTGATGTTCCTGCATCCCCCTTGATGTTGCCCAACAGCTAAAAGCCACGGCTCATTTAACAGAGGTTAGAGAGGAGGCAGGACAGATGCAGGGAGCCAGGAAGGGAGTGAGACTGAAAGGTCTGAGTCAGAGAGGTGACGACAGAGCGAGAGCCGAGGGGAGGAAGGAGTCAGAGATGAAAGAGAGAAAAGGCTCCGAGCAGCAGAGAGCGTGGAGAGGAAACCCAGCTGACTGTTTCAGAAAAACCACACCTCTAATTCACCATGTTTCACATAGCAGCACATTTATGATGTCATACTTTATTTCAGGGTGAAATCAGAATCCAAGTCTCCGTTGTGTAAATCAGTGTACTTCTTGTGATGAAAGATACAACAGAAAACTCAAAGCACTTGGTCTTTTTCGATTCTCTGATTTTTTTAAATTTTCAAAATCCAAAACAAAAAACGACAACCTGAATTTACATTTTTCATACAACACTCGCTCCATAAACCACTCGATACGTCATGCAGCAGAGAACCAAAAAAAACTTTCTCTGTTTCTGTGCAATTTAACTTTCTTTAAAGTATGTACTTTAAATTATGTTAGACAAATTCAGTGTTTCATTTTTCACCATGTTCACATAGCAGCACATTTATGATGTCATACTTTATTTCAGGGTGAAATTCAAGTCGAAATAACTTGATAATAAATGTTTTAATTTCACCGCTAAACAACACACTGGAAAAATTATTAGCTAACTGATTAAAGGAGCCATATGTAACTCTGACCCCTAGTGTTTAAAATTGGTACTGCAGTCTAAATTCTAAACATCATAGAGAGCTGTCCCCCCCCCCCCCCCCTCCTCTGTAGAGTCGATGTTCACACAGGTCACCATGTGGTGGACTCTGAAGCTTCAGTGTTTAGCCGGTCTTTGTCGGCCTTCGTTCTAACCTCTCTCCATTTTTCACGGTCATTTAATGATTTAATCCAGTAGATATTTTACATATTTGTCCTTAAACTTAACAATATTAAATGCTCCAAAAGAGTAAAGTGCAGGATTCTTTATTCACAGCAACTTGATGTCAGTTTCACACCTTTTAGTACGCTCGGTCCTTTTACTTCTTTTCAGCGCTGTCTGACATTTGCCTGCTGTCTTCTTATTCTTTGGCCCATTGAATTCTGTTCACATGACCCTCATTCATGTCATAAGCACCATCTTGAGGAGGCATGAAGTTGAGGTGCGAGGGGTCAAATCGGCAGGGAAATCTGTTTTGAATAAAAATATCAACATTTGGCCCCGGCTGGCTATTCAGTAAAATTGTATCACTCATGTCAGACAGACGGTTTCTTGTTGTTTTGATTATTTGTCCCGTCTCTTTAAGATACAGTCAGAGAAAAACTAGTGTTGATATCCAGCTACTTGCTACCTCACAATGCTTAGCTACAAAGGAGCTAGCAGCTAACATTACAGATTTATACGACAGAAAAAAAAGGCCCCTTCCCCTCCAAAATAAATAATTTGTGCATGTTTCTTTACTCTGTTCATAAACTGTAGAATAAACCTGACTCTATTCTCCAGGTAAGCCAGACATGTGTGGGGTGGAGCTACGTGTGGAGGAGCTCTGGCATCACTACCGGGTGGAGCACGCCATGGCCGAGGGAGCCAAGAACATCCTGCGACTGCTGGGCGCGGGAAAAGTCCAAGACAAGAAAGCCATCGCCGAGGTCTGACGGATCTGTTAATTCAATGATTATGATGAAATGTTTGGGCCGTTTATACTCTGATGATTATAAATGTTCAGGTCGATGCAGAACAAAGAAACACGTCAGGAGGAAGTGTCACTCTGCAAAAGATCCTGGAGAACATGGTGGCTGTTCAGTTCATGTGACTGTCTCCATGACAACAGTTTATTTAAGGATTTTCAGTCAGTGATTTAGACTCCACCACGGCTCTGAGGCTGTTAAAAAGTTAGTAATGATCTACCGGCTTCAGACGTCGGACTTCTCTCTGTGCTCATCTCGTTTGATCTTGAGCTGCATTTGTCACGACCGACCATCAACCCCCGTAACACAGACTAGAACTGTTAACAAGCACACGGCCTCTCTGTGTGGCGTCTGCAGCGGGCTTCCTCCCACAGTCCGAAGACATGCTCGTTAGGTTAATTGATGTGATTGACTGGTGAACAGTTCAGGGTGTAACCCCCACCTGTCGTCCAATGACAGCTGGGATCAGCTCCAGCCTCCCTGGAACCCCGTACAGGAAAAAAGCGGAAAAAAAAAATATATATATATATATATATATATATATATAAAGGCGTCTTATCCAACCTTTACAACAGGGTCCTAAGTCTCTGACTAGACTCTTCTCCTCTGTCGCCCCCCGGTGGTGGAATGAACTTCCAAACTCCATGTGATCTGCAGAGTCCCTCTGCACCTTTAAGAAAAAGCTAAAGACCCAGCTCTTTCATGAATACCTACTAACTTAATGATGATGGTCTCCATATTATTGATGATGATGATGTAATGACGATGGTTTTTGTTTGATAACGACGACTTATAAGATGGTTTCTATACTGATTAGAGCTCTCAAGAACTGCCCTCAATGTTGTGCTTTGCCTCTGGTCACTTCCTGTCAGCACCTGTGTGTCCAATCAGACTCAAAGCTGATCGTCTGCTCTTACTCACATTGTTCCATTTTTTCTAGATCCTTGCTTGTGTTGTTCTTACTCTCTGATGTACGTCTCTTTGGAGAAAAGAGTCTGATAAGAGAAATCTAGAATATAATGGATGGAATATTTGCTAATAAACAAGTGCTCCTGCTTCAGCTACTGATGTCGAACAAGAGAGCATCGCAATCTATATTTTTATCAAACCAGTTTAAATTGTCCATATTTATATAGATCTTAAATTGTACTGTTTACGTTCTCAGTCATCGTGGTCATGGGAACTCATGGCTCGATCAGAAGACACCTGGACCCTGATCCCTCACCTCTCTGAAGGCTTCTTCACTTCTGAACTGAAATTCAAGCGGATGTGGATCATTACTATGTTAATGACCCGGATGGTCAAAAGGGCGTTGTTAGCTGAGCTGTTGACCTAGTTTTAACCGGGAGTCGTTAACACTCTTCATGGTCCAGGGGGTCGTTATGGTAACATGGTCTACAGTGAGAACGGGGACTTAACTAGTTTTAACAGAGAAATCCACATAGGCTTATATTTCATAAAAGCTTTTCAGAGCAGAGGTGAAACGTCTTAAGCCGGGTACAGACTGTACCATTTTTTTAGGAGGCTTTAAAGGTGACATATCCTCCTCCTCCTCTTCAGTTTAAATAAGTCTCAGAGCTCCTCAAAACATGTGTGTGAAGTTTCTTGTTCTAAATCCACTCTGATCCTGTATTTGATCATGTCTATAAACCCCTCTATTTCAGCCCTGCTCAGAACAGGCTGTTTCTGAGTCTGTACCTTTAAATATGTAAATGAGCTGTGTCTGACCACGCCCCCTCTCTGGAAGGGCTTGGGTGTCCAATACAATAAAAACTGATTGATTATTTGATTGTTTGATTCACCCCTCATGAATAGAAAGGTCATAGTATGGCGTTAATTCAGCAGCTTTGGAGGAAAATCGCTTTTTTTTTTTTTTTTTTTAGCTTTCTTGCTAAAGAGGTCGCTCCCTTGGCTACGATAATTTTGACGTTACAGCCACAGCAACTTGACCTGACATGAAACAGAAAAACAACAAACTCCAGGCTCCAAAGGTTCAAGGTCCTAATGAGGCATTATGTATTTATTAGGGAGCTCAGCAGATACAGATAAGTCAGTTTTTGTAGCCCTTTTTCGACTGAACCAAGCTTTCTGATTTCACCTGATTTCACTCTTTGTGCTAAGCTGACATGATTTACTTTTGTTTTCACACTAAATTCTCAACACAGGTTTTGATTTTCTAGTTTAGACTCTTGGTGAGATCTGTGTAATTCTCTCTTTCTGTATTCTTTAACTTTATTTTGAATGACCATAAAACCCCTATTTCTAACCATACTCTCCCATAGTCTTTGTTTTTCCTGTTTTAAGCTTTTTCTTAAGCTTAACATTCAGTCACTTAACACATTTGTTGTTATCTGATTCCTGCAGGCTCAGTGCGGTCTGAGCGAGTCGTCCCAGCGTCTGGACCTGCTCAGATGTTCTCTGGAGCAGAGGCTGGTGGAGCTTCCCGAGGATCACCCCAAAGCCTGCCTCATCAAGGAGGAGCTGGTGCTGGCCTCCTCCTCGGCCTTTAGCTCCCGTTACAGCAACCCCTATGTCCACAATCAGTACAGCACGCTGAGCAAACCATCCCCACTCACAGGTAAACACATTTAATTAGATCTTTTATTTACCTTCAGGGCATATTTTTCTTTGTAATGAGACACATCCAGGTGATGTATTATCTGTTTTAAGCTAAGTTTTATTTTAATGGATAACTTGTCCTTCCAGGTACTCTTCAGGTGCGTCTCCTGGGCTGTTTGGGGCTCCTGGAGGTCGTACCCGGGCGCAGCAGAGGGACCCCGGTGGTTCTTCCTTCTTTTACTGCTGGTGACGGACGTTCGTCCTTCAAACTGAGCGGCCTCTACAGCCGGAGCACCAGCAGCATGAGCCTGAAGATCCCCGGCAAGAACGAGGAGCTCTCCAGTAAGTTCCATCTTTTTTTTTTTTATCATTAACAAAAACCTTTAGATGGATCATTCCTTCTTCTTCACACTTCTTGGTTGCATTAGAAGCCTTTTTTAAGGTACCACATCTCCCTTCTATCAATCCATCAAAATCCATTTTGGACTGCAGTTCTGAGTGAACCTGGTGAGTTTTTGGACAGAAGAAGAAAAAGTCTATTTGTGTGTGTTTGTTTGTTTTTCCAGCGGAGGTGAGCTCAGTGCTGAAGCTGGAGAACACCGTTGTGGGTCAGACACTTTGGAAAACAGTTGGAGAGCAGGCCTGGGAGCAGACCTTCACTGTGGAGCTGGAGAGAGTAAGACACAGCCCACCCCCTCAGTCTGTTTTTATTTACATTGTTCACCTTGAGTTTGAAGTTAACACAACCTGCCTACATGCAGGATTCACTGTAAAATCTGGTGGACATGATGCACTTTTTTGAATCTGGACCTGATATTAAATGTAGTTTTTTTTCATCCTTGGTGTTATTTGTGTGGTTAGTCCAGAGAGATGGAGATCGCGGTGTACTGGAGAGATTACCGCTCCCTGTGTGCTCTGAAATATCTGAAGCTGGAAGAGTTTCTGGACAACCAGAGACATCGAGTCAAGCTGGAGCTGGAGCCGCAGGGGCTGCTGCTGGCCGAGGTACAGGACACACACACACACACACACACACACACACACACACACACACACACACACACACACACACACACACACACCACACACACAACAAGCTGCATCCATAAACAAAAGGGCAAGCAACAATAAAAAGTTGAACACCATCATGAGACGTTCCAGCATACACAGACGGACACATTGGGAATGTCTCAAACGTGTGCATATTGAGAAATGTGTCGTTTTAACGTTTTGTTTCAGGTGACTTTCTTCAACCCTGTAATCGAGAGAGGACGGCGACTGCAGAGGCAGAAGAAGGTCTTCTCCAAACAGCACGGTATGTTCAAGCGTCCAAACATATTTATCATTTATTGATACATATGGTCTTAGTCTTGACTCGGCCTCGATCTCTAGATTTCTTGGTCTTGTCTCGGTCTCTGACAATCTGGTCTCGGGTATGTCTTGGTCTCGGTTAGTGTTGTCTTGACTCAAACACTACACTGATGACATCACTGTGACATCATCAGGGTTAAGATTAAAAAGTTAGGTGAGAGCTCCTGTTTGGTTTTTCTTGGACTAAGAATTCTTCTCAACAGCGAGTAAACTAAACCTCATGAGTAAAACTGTTAAAAGTTCCTCTCAAATGTATTAAAGTCGATGAACGGTTTATAAAAAAGAGAATTTTTAAACCAAATGAACACCAATATGAACGAGTTTCCATTGAAGAAGCAGAATTTGGAAACAAGATTGGAGCAACATGGCTATCATGTAAAGGTGGCTGAATGCAGTTTAAGGAAAAGAAACACATGAATTCATAGTGATAAGAGGTCAAAGGTCAGGTGAAATAATATAATTCTAACAGCCTTCCTCGTTACCACTTCTTCTTCTCATGTTTGTTTCTGAGTCGTTCTGTGCACGTGTGCAGAGCGTGTTTAAAGGAGTAATAAGCCGAAAGAGTCGTTAAGTGCTGCTCCAAAAGGATTATAAATGGCTTCTGGTATTTTCTGGAACTGGGTTTTACAAACATTTACTGGACGTGCAAACGCTGGTCATGCAGCCGAACTCAGCCGTCTCACGTCATGAAAGCTACGGGAGGCTTTGGTCCATCTGTCCCACGTCAGCAAAGAGAGAGAGAGGGCATCGTTTTCCACCTCAGGTACACATCGTTAGTATGAACATTAGAGTGAAAAATGATGATGAAAAAGACGAGGAAACAAAAAGTGAGCTACTCAGACGCACCTTTAGGGACCTTTCTTCAGGTCATTAAAGATCTGCAGCTTTTTTACAAGAACAAGAAGAAAGAGAGTAACTTAGTTTCTCTGACTTTTTAACCCTTTATGAGCAGGGATAAAGCTACACTGCTAATTCTCCAGTTATAAACTCCCCGTTAAGATCACTTAAGATCACCTGCAGTCTTGTGAATTTTGCCCCAATGCTACTTCAATGTATTTGGCTTTTTAAATAAGCATAAAGACGAGAACTCTTTTAGTCCCTTTTTTGCGTCGCTCAGATTTGTGCATTCTTACTTTTCTTTTAAATGTAGTGATTAACTGAGTTATCAATTAGGACGCTCCATAATTAAGCACCATTAAGCGCAAGCGGCTGACAAAATTGTCCTTTGCTCGATCTGCAACCGCCTGTGTCCTGCATTGTTGTGTTAGCACGCTAATGTTAGCGCTCTTTAGTTAGCTCGTAGCTTCACATTTCATGTAAACTGACACAGAATGAGCGTGATCTAAAAACTCTTACTAATATCCAAATAATCAGTGAGTATGTTCTTCTCTCTAGTCCTCGACTAAAACAGCTTTTATAAACAAGGTACATGACACTAATCTTGTTTTTCGGATTGGTTAAACCCTTGAAGCTGCATTTCTGCTACAAAAGTGTCAAAAAAATGAGATCTAGATAATGAAACGTAGCAGCAACTTCCCTCTTTCTTGTATTTATCCGGTTTTATTCTCTTGCTTCTCTTCTCTCTTCTCGTGCTTCAGGTAAAGCCTTCCTGCGAGCTCGTCAGATGAACGTCGACATCGCTACCTGGGTCCGCCTCCTCAGGAATGCAATCCCCAGCGGAGGCAACGCACCTGCCTACACACCGAGTTTCTCAGGCAACACAAACACACACATTGCAGGGTATGTATCGAGGGTATGCCACTCACAGCCCCCTAGTAGGTCCTTGGTAATAATTCATTTTATATTTAAAGCAGATCACAAACTAATGTTTGTGTCATCACAACACCAAACAAACAAAACACCTTGTCAACACATTTCATTATATCTCTTCAACAAACTGGCTTTAATATTTCTTTTAAATATCATTTATGATTTTTTGGTTTCTCTGTTGATCTGAGAAACCCAACATTTGTTTTCTTTTTATGTTTGTTTGCACTTTAGAGAGATCTCTGTGGAGAAGCTGAACCTAGACAGCGAGTCTCCTCCCAAAGCTGAGAACAGGAGGGAGGTGGTGGACACACCTGCTCCTTTGGTGAGTAAGAGCGAAGCAGACGGGACATTTTCAGACCGATGGAAAAGATCGGCATCTTGACACTATCATGTTACTATTTTGCTCCCTTCTGACCTGAAGACTTTGGCGTGGAAACAGTGCTCCAGTCATACTCCGCTGATCTGTGAAATCAAAGACAAACAGTGAATTGGCAGGAGAGAGAGAGAGAGAGAGAGAGAGAGAGAATAACAATGTAGAACTGAAAAACTCAGACAGCTTTAATGAGACACAATTGGATGGAGGGGAGCTTTAATTTGATCAGCTCCAAATCTGTGTTAGTTTCCCAGCGTGAAGACAACAATCTGCAGAGGGCCGTAATGCAGGAGAGGTCACACGAGGAGAACTGATGAGAGGAAGAGACTTTACAGAGAGAAGGGATATAAGTAAATTCAACTTGAAGATGCACTCAGGGAGAAGCTACAGCTCTTAGCTTGTAGCCTTTTTAGGTGATACTTCCTGAAGATACCAAAAGTAACATCAGAGAAAACTTTAAATTGTCCAGAAGTCTAAACCAAACCAAACCAGAGATCTGATCTGCTGGTTTACTCATTCATTCATTTCCTTAAACTCTCAGATTTAAATGTCGTCTGCACAGTTTCAGTTTAGTGCCAAACGTATTCCTTTTAAATCATGACTCTTTTTAAACAACTTAAAGATGAATACCAAAAGATCTGAAGCCTTTAAGTTCAAAGCTCCTGTGATGAGTTTTTAGTTATAAATTATGTTAAAGCCAAGATTGTTATCTTGGCTTTAACATAATGAAGTCCCAGGCCTTTAGGTATAACGTCTAACATTTTGAATGATTACATAAATAATATAGCTATCATCATGTTAAGGAGTTACTACTCAGTACAAATCTCATATAAAAAAGATGCATAAAGTAAACAATAATGGGCCAAACATTGAGCCTTGAGGAACTCCTCAGGTAACATTTTTTCATTTTTATTTCATATTTTACTCATCTTAAAATAACTCAAAGTTTATCTTTCTGAACGTGTTCTTATAGATTCAGTTACTTCACAGTACGGAGTCGCTTTTTCGCAGCATGTTACATCACAGTGTTTTTGTTCTATTCGTGCCATGAAGTAAAATTCAGATTTTAGAGACCAGAGCAAAGCAGAACACAAGAGAGCCCACAGAGAGCCTGGGCTGTCCTGTGGCAGATGGTGTGATCAACCGGGCTGAAGTATTAAAGGATTAATTACACTGATGTTTTTTACAGAAGTAATTAGCTGTGGAGGGGACAGGAAGAGGGGAGGAGGGAGGCTGTTAGCCCGCCGTGAACTGGCAGGCATCCACGATGAGCTTCGATGTTTGTCTATTTGACTGAAGGTTGTTACAGATGTTAGCAACCAGTGTTCTCCTCTTTTCTTACTCTTTTTTGCTTTCCCTGTACGTCTCTCCCCCTCCCTTCTCTTCCCTTTTCGTCTCTCTGATGTGTTTTACAGGAACAGACACCAATCATTGAACCCCTGTCGACACCGGATGTCCCTCTTCGCGAGCAGCCAACCAGATCGCTCTCCCAGAACTCTTTACGCAGGTGAACACACACAAGCACCTGTTTATTCTCTCACATGTACACATGACACACACCAGTATATCATTTTGCAATATGGCCAACTCGGCTTGACATCAGAAGCTCACCCCCGCTCACAATATGGTCCTGTGTTGGAGCCTCTCTAAAAGATGAATCATCATTAATGTGGATTAAAGCGTATGACACTCCAAATCCCTTGTGGAACACACATTTGAAACGAGCTGTTGCTGAATGTATTTGGCACACATTTAGATATGACATTATGTTATCTTATGTTGCATGCACAGCTCATGATCTGCCTCTAATCGGTCTCTCAGATCCAGTGGGAGTCTTCTCTGCCTGCAGGACTTTAAGATGATAGCCGTGCTCGGGAGGGGACACTTTGGAAAGGTACTCCAGCTTTATTCCTCACTGTATGAACAAAAGTTACTGTTTTGTCTGTTTCTAGGATCCATGAATGAATCAACAAAGTTTGTTTAGTAGATTTTAAAGATGAGGATGTGTGATGGTTTTTATTGTTGGTGTTTGGATGGTTTATCAATTTATTGTGTGACGGGGATGTTGAATCATAAATAAAGCCACCTCTTCACATTTTGTGGTCATTGAGAGAGAGAGAAGTTTGAGCCGCATTTATCATTGGCCACTATGGTCTTCTGTATCATCATGTTAATTTACTTGTGGCTTAATGAGGTTTGTGTACAGTAACTTAAATCGAATTGTCTTCAGGTGTTACTGTCAGAGTACAAACGGACAGGCAGCCTGTACGCCATCAAAGCCCTGAAGAAGGGAGACATTGTTGCGAGAGATGAAGTGGAAAGGTAACTCGAGCAAAGTGTCAGCTGCCGATAAATCTCATCACATCATGTTCCATGTTGTAAAGTTTCTGTCTGATACACACACACACCCCTCCCCCTCTGTCTGTCTCCAGTCTGATGTGTGAGAAGCGGATCTTTGAGACCGTCAACGGCTCCCACCACCCCTTCCTGGTCAACCTGTTTGCATGTTTCCAGACGCCAGAACATGTGTGTTTTGTCATGGAGTACACGGCGGGAGGAGACCTCATGATGCACATACACGCCGACGTCTTTGCAGAGCCGCGTGCTGTGTGAGTTCTGCGCCGTGTGCGTGCGTGCGTGCGTGTGTGTGTTTGTACTGTGTGTGTTAAAGAGAGGAGACAAGGTGAAGGTGTCTTCTTGGAAAGATCCATGCTATACATGTCTGTGTCTGTGCAGTCATTGGCGTTCCACTAAATAAGGTGAAAATAAATATTCTGCCACACACTGATAATGACTTAACTGTGACTTTATTGTCGCCTGTAGCATTTTCAGTGTGTGGCAGATTATTTATTTTCTAATTGTATGTTCCTGCAACCGACCGGTACCTGAGTACGAAGGTTTGCTTTGCACAGGGTGTCCTTTTTATTGTTTCTAAAATGAAAATTGAAGCTCTATACTTTAGTATACTTTACCCGATTTTATCAACTAGTCGGAGTCCCTACGCTTCAAAGAACTGGAGACGATTCTTCAACAGTGGGCCAAACACTGAACCTTGAGGAACTCCGCTAAGACATTTGTAATGGAGGAAGATTACGGCCTAAACAGGAGTGTTGTTTTGATTTAACAGAATTGTAGTTTCAATGGTTATTTTTTCAAGAAATATTTAGTATTTCAATGTGTTATTTTTGCTCAATGATGTACGTAATGTTCTGTTTTTTAGACTTTGAGTCGCTCTTTGTATGAATCTTTAAATTAACTTGCCTTGAAAAAGGAATCCAAACGCAAAATAACGATAAACTTTTTACAAGTAATCTGAGCTTCAAGCCCTCAGTATGCGCTGTGTTTGCTTTAGAGCAACAGATACAGAGGCGCTGCTTGTCAACAGACATGGCGGGCAACTGCTTGGGGCCCCCAAACCAGCAGCGGGGCAGAAAGCAGGCAACCTCCCTAAGGGGGCCTCATCTGACAGCAGTCACTCTCGTTGCCCTCCTGAGCGTTACATGTTGAAAGTCAACAAAGCAAAAAGAAGAGAGGAATTATCCGTCTATAGGAGATTTTAAAGAAAAGAGGAAGAGGAGAACGCGGGGGGACACAACGGTGTTGAACGCTGGTTGGAGGGCGCAATTTATTTTTGCCGATGCCCCCCATCAGACTCTTGAATCGCCACTGAACAGACGACCTGATTTCCTTTTACCTGAACTGCTTCATTATGTGTCCGTACCTAACTTTAGCTTTAGCTCATGTGAACTTTTATAGATGAAGTGGTTTGTTTCTTCTTCTGTCATCATCGGGATACTCCTCAAAGCAGGCATATTCAATTAAATATCATGCTTAATCGGACCTTTATCCATTGTATATTCAGTTCTTTCTGTTCTTTGTTTATCGGCAGGTTCTACTCGGCCTGTGTCGTTCTGGGTCTGCAGTTCCTTCATGAACATAAGATCGTGTATCGGTGAGTTTCATCGATCGTCCCTGTCTTTATATTCCACACAGCATGACTCTCCCTCTCTCTCTTCTCAACCCTCAGTATTTGATTCTTCTTTGTGTTTGTCAGGGATCTTAAACTGGACAACCTGCTGCTGGACACGGAGGGTTTTGTGAAGATCGCAGATTTTGGTCTCTGTAAAGAAGGTGAATGTCCTCCCCTCTATTTGTGATCTTCATCTTTCATTTCTCCTCCCACACCCGCAGTCTTTAACCCTCCGTTTCATTCTCTCACTGAGGTATGGGCTTTGGGGACAGGACCAGCACTTTCTGTGGGACCCCTGAATTTTTGGCCCCTGAGGTGCTGACAGACACGTCGTACACCCGAGCCGTCGACTGGTGGGGGCTCGGGGTGCTCGTCTATGAGATGCTGGTCGGTGAGGTAAGAATACAGAGTTCATAGCTTTTAAAATGATCTTTTGAAACTCTAAATTAAAACTCTTCCGGTCATTAAAAATCACAAATCTCTCTCTCTCTCTCTCTCTCTCTCTCTCTCTCTCTCTCTATCTCTATGTCTGATGTTTTGAATTTGGACTGCAGTACCCATTTTAACCACTAGGTGCCAGAGTTACATACTGCTCCTTTAAGTCTGAAGGGAGCCAGACGTAACATTGTATAAAAGTGAAACTGTGCTGTTGTCTTTCAGTCCCCGTTCCCCGGTGATGATGAGGAGGAGGTGTTCGACAGTATCGTGAACGATGAAGTGCGCTACCCTCGCTTCCTCTCCACTGAGGCCATCGGCATCATGAGGCGGGTGAGTGCGTCCTCACTGATACTCAAAATACCTCTGTCACTTCATGTTCCTGAATGAAACAGACGATTTAACTAAAGTTCAATTCATGTTTGGTTATCTTTTTGTTTCTTGTTGATTTTGTTCGGTTCCTAGTTGTTGAGAAGGAATCCAGAGAGACGGCTCGGCTCCGGAGAAAAGGATGCTGAAGAGGTCAAGAAGCAGCCGTTCTTCAGGGTGAGTTTTTAATGTGGTCATGACTGTCTGTGTTTTATCGGCTGCTCCAAATATCATTTCACTGCAGTAGCATTGTTTTTTGGATCGTTCTCATGCTGGAAATTTTAAATCAATTCCAACCTGGACCTTTCAAACAACAACAGATCTAACGGCAGCCTCAGACATTTGCACAGTATTGTATAAAATCCAAATCGCCCAATAATACACTAATGATCATCATCTTGACAACCAATGTAACGACCCGTCAACTAAGAATGTTAGCCGGTTTAAAACTCCTGACTTACGGTCACTGGGAGAGAAAATGGCAGCATGGCGTTGTGAATAAAAAGGAAAAAAATACAATATCAGGAAACATTTTTATTCTGTTTTTTTTTATAAATTTGTGTTGTTTTAAAGATAATTTGGCCGAGTTATGGTGGATTAATTTGACACATTTAGCCTCAGGGTGACGAGGTCTGCTGTAGAGTACGCTGGGTGCAGCTTGATGAAAAACTTGATCTGGTTCTCGTTTAGGGAACGGACTGGGAGGCTCTGCTCCAGAGGAAGGTCCTGCCCCCGTTTGTCCCGACCATTGGATCAAAAGTAGACATCAGCAACTTCGACGTCGAGTTCACCGCCGAGCCTCCCGCCCTCACGCCACCTCGAGAGCGCCGCGTCCTCACCCGCAAGGAACAGGACCACTTTAAGGATTTTGATTACATCTCTGACCTCTGCTAGAGTCACAGGGTTATCAAGCTGCCGGCCGCGGACTCTGAAAAAGAGACGGAGGAGGAGTGACGGCTGACTCTCTGTACTGTACTGGAGAGGGGGAGGGGATGACTCCACCTCTCTGAATGTGTTTGTGTGTTTGCGGTGGGATGACGGGACAGACGGCACCGAGCGAGTGTGAACGGGGGATCAGCGGAGCCTGATGCTGTGATGCAAACATGTGCGGTGTCACAGATCTGCCAGAGGTCGGCAGATCTGTGACACGGCGAGGCTTTTAGAGGAAGTGGGAGTCATAACGATAATCCAGATTATGAGAGAGACGGACGGACGCTGCTGTGTTTTCTACCTGGCAACACAGAGAGAAAAACAAAAAATCAGAAATGGCACTGAGCCCCCTCAGAGAGAGAGAGCCGACGTGTCCTGGAGTGAAAAGTGATTACAGGATCAGTGTGTCTCTGTTGTCTCGTGTCTCTGCTGTCAGTGTGTCGCTGTGTTCGCTGTCCCTGCCTCAAGTCATAAATGCCGCAATCATGCACCAATCGAACATGAACACAAGGGGGAGCCAGAGGGGAAAGAAAACTCTGCTTACTGTGAGACGATAGAGAGGAGTCTGGAGTTGTTTTTTGTGTGTCTGTGTTCATCCTCTTCGTCTTTTTCTTTTTCTGTCTCGGTACAAAAAAAAAAAAAAACAGATTTTAACTACAATCAGTTTTCAATGATGAAAAAGCTTTTTTCTGTGATTTATAGTTTTGTTTCCATTTGTGTTTCCTCCTGTTGTCATTTGCTGGTGAAATGTGTTGGAACTGTGACTCAGTAAAGATGTGAACCCAACACACACGGAGCGGAGATTCTTTTTGTTTTTTTATCCAAAGAAGTGGAAAGTGATCGTGCTCTCAGTCGTGACTTTCCTTAAATCTATTTACACATTAGGTATATCTTAAGATTGTGTTGTAGTCATTACCACACTAACCAAGACCTACTCGAGACCAGAGTGCTCCGAGACAAAACCATAAATATCACAGAAAAATCATCATCTTGTGTTCAGGGGGCGTGTCACTCCTGAAGACTCGAACACTGGAAAGGTTGCGGCCGTAACCGGGGGATAAAAATCTAATTACAAATGAAGTTATTTGTTGTTTAGGAAACGGCACAGTGATGACATCAGAAAGAAGCCTAGCAGTGGTGGTCTTGACCGGTCTTGATTTAAAATCCAAAGTCCGCCCAGTTTGAGACCGGGTCAAGACCGAGTCAAAATGTTTGCGATTCTGACACGAGACCGAGACCTTTAAAAAATAAATTATCTCGACGCCGGTTTTGAGACAAAGACAGATTTCACATGGGGTTTGTTTTCCCTGCAGCGTGGCTCTATGGTCAATCTATCGCTTCTACCTCAAATTTAACAACTACTTAAACATGGTTTGCCAAAAAACAATCCACAGACTCTGACTCCTAGTCCCCTCAGGGATTTAATCTAGTGCCTCTATCTCAGGGGTGGGCAACTGGCGGCCCGGGGGCCACATGCAGCCCCATGAACCCTCAACGTGGCCCTCAGATTAACTTTTACATATTAATTAATTGGAAACGTGAAGAAAACATAACAAAATCTGCCATGAAATCATGAAAACCAGAAATATGTCCATAATAATATTTGATCACTGGTATATGTAGAGTTAAATTGAGACATAATTGACTGTAATCGTTTTTTGTATTCTACAATTTGGCCCCCTGGCGGTGAGCATTAAATGAATGTGGCCCTTGCTGTGACCCCTCCCTGCTCTATCTGATAAGCCAGCAGCTCTTCTTGTTAGTTTGATGCTCTGACGGCGTCTGTTGGCGTCCAAGGCAACAAACTACAGAGCGCCTTCCAACCAGCGTTCATCACTTTCATGTTATAATAATACTTGGGTCGGTCAGGGGTTCGATCCCCACCTCCTGCAGCTACATGTCCGATGTGTTCTTGGGTAAAACACTTAAAAGCAAGTTGCTCCTTCTGCTTCTTCAGCTGCATGTGAGTGTGTATGAATGGATTACTTCTGATGGTCACTTTAAACAGCGACCTCTGTCATCAGTGTGTGAATGTGAAGGTGTGACCTGCGGCGTTTGTAGGCTCCACCCAGAACGGGGAAAGTGGTAAAGATAATGGATGGATGGACTTCACAGCCACCTCCTTTTGCGATATTATTTCTTCGTCATGATGTTAAACCAGACAAAGTTCTGAGCGTTCTAACTTCTAACTAAAACTTCTCAGATAATTCCACATTTCCACAGAAGTGCAGACAGATGTTAATTTAATTTGGTCACTCTGACCCGCGGGGGACAGCTGGGTACTGGATTGATGGACTGCAGAAGAAGAAGAATTTTGATGTAATTCGAGTCCTTCAAACGTCTTGCCTATCTGCGGCCGTTTGCTGAAATATTTTTCCATCTCTGAGAGGAGAGGCGGGGGGGGGGGTCCCAGCTGGTTTTTAGTAATAATGTCCAGAACTGATCACATCTCTGGACTTATTCTCAGAATCAACCAGGGAGGAGAAAAAAAATCAAGATGGCAGTCTCAAAAAGCTGCAAACAGAAACGATCAGAAAACGAATAAGAAACTTGGGTTGTTCACTCTCGTGTGGAAACTTTTAAAGACAAACCGGAGACATTTAAAAAAAAAAAAAATCAAAAAAAAAAATCATAATCGCTCTACTCAGACTGACGTTTCATTTACGCCCCTGTGACGTTTCCCCCCTCAATCTGAATGTCATAGAGGAGTAATGGAGGGACAAAGTGATCCCCCTCCTGACCCGTCTTCAGAGGTAGTATCATGTCTGACTCTGTGTGTATGTGGAGCTCCCGCTTCTGCAACGCCGAAACACAATGTGACCTCACAGACTGGGACATCGATATCTCGCCATCGCTGAACCAATGAGTGTTACAAAGACGTGATGATGGCTGAGCTTAGTTACGGTTATTTTTGGTTGAAAACATTTGAAAAGGGATCCTGTTTAAAGGCTTTATATGTGATGTTTTGACCCAGCAGATGTCGCCCTTGAGCTCCAGCATGAAACCCAAAACAACTCGCGCTGCATTGTTGTGTTAGCATGCTAATGCTAGCGATCTTTATTATGCTGGTATCTTCACACTGCATGTAAATTTACCTGAAATGAGCGTGATCTAGAAACACAGTTAAGCAGTGAGTACAGTATGTTATTCTTCTTTTCTCTAGTCCCTCAATTAAACAACTTTTATACACGAGGGGAGGAGTCAGCCAGCCGGCCGTCCTGGCGATGTAAACAAAGTGAAGATAGGACTCTGAAAACTCTGAAAACATCACAGACAGTGGGACTCGGGTGTTACACCCATTGTAGACAGTCATGACTCACAGAGTTATTTTCAGAGGAGATATTTGATTTATATATTTAAGTGTGAAGAATCACAGAAAGAGTTTAATATAAAATCTGACATAATTGTTGCCCAGCGTATGAAGAGTTGGAGACAAATGTGTCCGACCCACGTCCTGATGTGAGGGAGTTTACACCTGTAGTTAAAGACGTTCACTGCTTCTCTACTTCAAGCTGACCTCAGACGCAGATCTCCGACCTGTGAACGACTCGTCTGCCTTCAACAAACTGAGTAAAACTTTGTACACACACCACGATCCTTTTTAAGAAGAACCTCCATTAAAGGCCGAATCGCACCACTTGAGGAAAAGCAAAGCAAATCAGTGCA
>NC_089210.1:1797126-1811980 GCF_963930695.1 Labrus bergylta | reverse complement strand
CAGTGGTATCTAACACACACACACACACACTCACACACACACACACACACACACACACAAACATAATAATAATTAGACTTATACAGCACCTTTCTGAGAACTCAAAGATGCTTATCAAAGATTAACAACAAAACAAAATGGAGATGAAAACAGAGTTAGTTTATTGTGAGTTTTTTTGTTTTCACTTTATTTTTTTAAACTTTTTTCTAAATCTCACTTGTTTTAAAGATTTGATTATATTGTCTTTATTTCAGTCTTCATCAGAGCTGCTCCCCCTGTAACCAAACATTTCACCTGCCACTCAAACTCATGATCCCCCCTCCTCCCCCCCTCCCCCCCCCCTCCCCCCACCTCCTCTCCTCTCCTCTCCCCTCCTTCTCCGTCTGATCACCTCCTTCCTGTTTCCATCTACGTTTGGAGAGTCTTTTCTTCCTCTGCTCTCCATGCCTCTCTCCACTCTGTCACACCATCCCTCGGTCCCTCCCATCACTACTTGGATTGAGTCAAAACATCCAGCCTCCTCCCCTCCTCCCTCCTCACCCCTCCTCCCTCCTCCCTCCTCCCCTCCTCCCTCCTCCCTCCTCACCCCTCCTCCCTCCTCCCCTCTTCTACTCGCGCTCAGTCCGTGCGTAAAAAGGACTCTTACTTAGGACGTTAACTCACATCAGCTGGAAGGAGACGAGAGTGGCTGACAGTTGAGTGTTTTTGTGTGGCTCGTGGGGTTGCGTGTGCGTGTGCGTGTGCGTGTGCGTGTGCGTGTGTGTGTGAGTGTGTGCGTGTGTTTATGAAATGAGGAGGCGTGTGCTCGTGGCGCTCAGAGGAGCCTGAAGCAGCAGCTGGATCAGCAGAGGGTCCGCGCTGCGCCGCAGGTGAGTCCTACTTCTCTTCTCGTGTTCAGTCCGGGAAATGTTTCCTTTTCCTGAAATAAACTTTAAACACGACAGGTGTTAACTTTTATAAATATGTCTGCCAAAGTAAAAGTTCTGAAGAAACATAAAACTTTTATTTAAATACCAAAAACGTAAATTCTCATCATGCAAGAAATCTATATATGAGCTCTCTGTACTCATTAGATTGTTGTTGTTTTTCTGCTGAATTACATCATTCACATCTTAAGTATTTGATTCATTCCTAAACTCACTTTTATTTTGAAATCCCAGAAAAAGACTAAAATTATTATTATTATTATTATTATTATTATTATTATTATTCATATTCTATTTGTGGTTTTATCTTTGCTGTAACTTGTTTGATTCTAATATTTTATTGTTCATGTTTGATTGTGTTCATCAGTTCTCTTTGTGGTCTTACAGCACTCGGTCAACATGAGATGTTTTATAATGTGATTTAAAATTAAACTTGACTTTGCTGTATGTATCTGATGTTCATGAAATGTAAAAAAACAACAACAAAGAATTAAAAGAGGAGTCACAGTCGATGCTCACAGACGAGCTTCAAAGTGTTTGTTTTGATGTTTCTGTTCATCAGGATGTAAAAAGAGTCGACACATTCGGTCTAACACTGAACCCCTCATGATGCGTTCACTGTCTCTGCTTGGATGGACCGCTTCCTGTCTCCTCCTGCTCAGCAAGAGAACGACAGGTGAGAACTTCAGTTAGACTTCCTGATTCAAAATTAGAATAATAAATAGTTCATCTTCTAGAGACGCAGCCCAGAATCTGAAGATCATAGAGTGATGGCAACAACAACAACAACAACAACAAAACAGTGTTACAAACTTTGCAAAACAGCAAGGTAAAAACAAAAAGAAAAGGAGAAAAGCTCTGCACACTGTTCATGTTTTAGGGTGGCAGTCTCTCGGTCTGTAGGGACTTGGGTTGGGAACAGGAAAGTTGTCGGTTCTAGTCCAGCTGTGGACCAAGTCTGGAACTTGGTCAGGTAGCTGGAGAGGTGCCAGATCACTTTCTGAGCACTGCAGAGGAGACCCCCCCTTTAGGGCATGTCCATTGGATCCAGTTTGTGCATGTTTGTGTATTTCAGCCAGCAGAGTGTAAAAGTGACGCAATGCTCTGAATGAAACCAGATTGTCTTGGGAGGGACGGTTAGAGGAGAGGTGCAATAGTCTGAGCATCTCATAATAAAAAGCCTTCAGCATTGTTCTTGGTTTAAAGGGGTCATACTTTGGCAGCATCGCTCTGCAGAAAAATGTTGTTTCATTTAAAGTATCAGACGAGGTATTTCCTCTGCTCAGGCCGTCACCAGCTCAAAGTCTTTATTTGAATGTAAAAAATGTTTCTTCTGGAAAAGTGTCCAGCCCCCTGGAGCAAGGATTACATGTTCAGCCTGCTCGTATCAGACACACCAGAGAGGCAAAAAGAAACAACAAGAGAGTTAGCCAGCCTGCTCATAGCGCTCCCATCGTGTCTCTGTCTGACATTAAAGAATATATATCACAATCCTGCATCCCCTGTCCCTCCTCAGCTCAGGGTGAAGTTCTGCTCTGCTCTGTGGAGGGTCAAGCAGGGGCTCGACACCCTGTTCAGGGTCTGCTGGAGAGGTTTGAGGCCGGTCCGGGCTGTGCTGCCAGAGAACGAGGAAACAAGGAGACTCATGTAATCGCAGTGGGGAGGGCGACCAACAGCCCCGAGAACAAGGTAAAAAAAACAAAAAAAAAAACTTCTGTTAACGAAGAAATCAGAAGCTGCTTTCACACATGCACAAAAGTCACTACACACGACTTTATCCAGACTTTTTTTCTGCAAGCCTCCAAATAAAATCTCAGGAAGTCTTGGTGAGCTAATGTGTGAAGTTACATCTGAAAGCAAATTTATTAAAATATGTAATAATTTCCACATCTCCTCCTCCTCTCCAGTTTAAATAATTCTCAGAGCTCCTCAAAACATGTGTGTGAAGTTTCTTGTTCTAAATCCACTCTGATCCTGTATTTGATCATGCCTATAAACCCCTCTATTTCAGCCCTGCTCAGAACAGACTGTTTCTGTGTCTGTACCTTTAAATATGTAAATGAGCTGTGTCTGACCACGCCCCCTCTCTGGAAGGGCTTGGGTGTCTCAGGCTTTCTCGCTCCATGTCCTATTGTTTACGGTGAGAAGGCAGACTCAGAGGGCAGAACAAACACCTAGCTGTGGGAGTGTCACCCACCTGGGGGAGGTGCTACTGCCCTTTGTGATGTCATGAAGGGAAAATCTCCAAACGGCCTGTTTGAGCACACATTTTCTGCAAAGGACTGAGAGGATGGACTTTTCTTTTTTTTGAGTGCATTCTGTCAAAAAACAACATAATGACAGAATACTTTACACCTCCACTGTCTCCCACCCTGTGCTCTTCTGTCTGCAGGTGACGGTGTTGCTGAAGCCTTTGTCTCCGACCCCCTCCCCTCTCAGAGCTCTCCACCTGCTGCTTAGCTCAAAGCTCCCAGTCACCTGGTGTCTGGAGGCCGAAAGACTCCCCCCGAACCTCCCCGTGCAGGTTCAGGTCAGTCTCAGCGAGCTGAAAAATGTAATCCCACCAAGTGTTAAAGTTCCCTCCACTGGAAAAAGGTTCTGTCTTCCTCTGTTAGGTTTCCTCAAACTCCAGCGTTCAGTCCCGCTCCCTGCACGTGCACGTCCACAGCGTGAAGTCGCTGCCTTTCGGTCCGCGAGCGTTGCACCGCTGGGCTCTGAAGCACCACGGCAACCTGTCCTCTATGACCCACTCGACCCATGGCAACCGAGTCTACGTCAAACTGGGAGAGGGTGAGTTTCCACAGTACAGATTTTATTCAGTCTAGAAGAGAGTGAAAGACACGAGCAACAAAAAAAAAAGCAAAACAAATAACAATATCTAGATGTTCATTATTAATATTTTTCACACTTAAATATAATATAAATCAAGTATCTCCTCTGAAAATAACTCTGTGAGTCATGACTGTCTACAATGGGTGTAACACCCGAGTCCCACTGTCTGTGATGTTTTCAGAGTTTTCAGAGTCCTATCTTCACTTTGTTTACATCGCCCGGACGGCCGGCTGACTCCTCCCCTCGTGGATCAAAGTTGTTTAATTGAGGGACTAGAGAAAAGAAGTAATATGTAATATGTATCAGAGAGCTGAGGTTGATCGGACTGACAGAAAGACTTTATAGATAAACATAAATCCTCTTGCTCTGTCTTTATTCTACAGATCCGAGCCGTCCTGCTGCTTGCAAGCTGCAGTCCATGTTCCTCTCTCACAACTACGTGATCTCTGACCTGCAGCCACAGGAAGTGCAGTGCTGCTCCGACACGTCAGCAGGTGGGGTCGGTCCTGAAGTCCACGTGATCAAACTCCATTCAGCCGGCTCAGGACTCTGTGGGTGAGACCACGACTCCTCAGACCGCCCTGACAAAAACATGTACAGTGTATGGCCATGTAGACATTAACTGTTCTTTCTTCTTCAGTTTCCTACAGGTGGAGGTTGTTGTCTCTCTGGTGCCCCCGGTGGCCAACTCAAAAGCCCTGAATGTTGTGCTGATTCTCAGCAGCTTGGTGCCGGTAAACTGGGCCATCGTGTCTCATGGGGTCCGGGGTCATATCTCTGTTCATGTAAGGAGTCCTTCTCTCTTTGCTTTTTGAAAACACAACATCATACATCAATCTAATCTAATCCACTTTATCTATAGAGCATTAAAGGCAGGGTTGGTAATTTTCGAAAACTAGCATGATTTTGAAAGTAGCATTCCCTCAGTGCACCATCTGCACTTCTTCACTACACACACTTTTTCTGTCCACTGTATGAATCTTCAATCTTCCTTTTTTCTCCAGTCCTCCAACACCATCTCTCCACCTTACCCACCTGAGCCTGACCTCACCCTGTCCAGCTCACTGAACTCTGACCTGTCCAGCATACCTGACCTGCTCCGGTGGGCCAATGAGAGCGGCTACAGCAAGGTGACATCATACACTGAGGCTGACCTGGCCAATCGCTTTGTGATCCAGCTGGCCGGGGGCGGGACAGGTCAGGACCCCTGTGTGTCTCTTGTTTCCATCACTGTGTGAGTGACCTGAAATCTTCTGTTTTATTTTGACTCCATCTTTGTTCTCATTTTTTATTTACTTCATTTATAAGAGTCCATCACTCCATGTGTGTCGAATGAGGACATGTTGCAGTTTTGAACGTTTCCTCATGGCTGTCTCCTTGTCTCCTTGTCTCCTCGCCGTCTGTACCACAGAGGAGGTTGCAGGGATGATTCCTCGGGTGGTGAAGCCTCCCTGGGTGGAGGAGCGCAGGCTGAGACAGTGGTTAAACACTGGAGACGGAGCAGGAGGGGGTCGAGAGAGTTTTGCGGTGCAGTGTGAGGATGGACGCCTCGAAGTGATCCTCGACCAACAAATCCTGCAGGTCTTTACACCTCAGCGTTACACGCAGTTTCATATTTTAACAATTCATTTAAAAAAAGAAAGGAAGAAGATTCTTATAAGTTGTGGTTTAACAAAGACTAGAATGCCAAACCAATGACACTACAGGCAGGGTTGTTAATTTCCTCCAGATCCACTTTTTAAGATTTTGGTGGAAATTGTCTTTTGGTCCTGACAGAAATTAATAACTCATGTTCTCTGAAAAAGGAACAAAGAAAATCCATCATCTGTATCAGTTGTAAGGCTGTAAAAACGTCCACCAATGTCTGCCACGAGGTACCAATCTGATGAACCAATCACATGCCTCCCTGTCTCCTTGCTCGCTCTCTACCTCTTGCATGCTCTAGCTCACACTCAAAGCTCGTCACCGATGACTTTAGGAGTTTATACTGAGAGTTTACTGACCGCTGAATGAGACATGAGACGACATTAGCTGAGGTCCACTTCTGGAGCGACGGCGCTCGTACATGTAAGTGAGGGGGCGTGGCTTTAGATGGAGCAAAGAAGGGAGGGGGCGGGTGCAGACGGAGCACTGAGGGAATACTACTTTCAAAATCATGCTAGTTACCAAGTTATGTGAAATGGTTAACTTCTAGTCAAACTCTACAAAGAACCTCCAACTTTACTACTGAAGTTAACGATCTCTTTATTAAAACTTTGTTAATTTATTACATTTTGAAATTCTGCTCTTATCAAACTATTCCATTTGAATGTAACGTTGGTCCTTTCCCACAGAGCTTGTCGGTCCCAGTTGCAGCTGTAACTCTTCGGGACTCTGCGTGCCAGGCTGAGTCTAATGGGAGCCATTTCCTGTTGGTGTTCCCGGTCATTTCCTGTGGGACAGAGGGTGTGATCCTGTCACAGCCCAGAGGGGTGCAGTACAAAAACATGGTGAGATGCATAAACTTGACAGAAAGCAATGAGAGAAACAGATAGAGATAGAGAATTCTGGAAGATTTATGTTATCTTTCCTTATCCTCTTTGAGTATGACAACAAAAACAAAGGCAGAAAATGGTCATAAAAGAAGCTGAAAATGTCAGAAACTGAATCAGTGATGCTTTTAGAGCACCAGGGGGGAAAAGATATCTGAAATCAAAATAAGGCTACACTCGATCACAGAGTGTTAGAAATGCACACACAAGGCGCATAATTGACTCTTAGAATTGTGGTAAGTGGCCCCAGTCAGGTTGTGACCTGGGTCATCATGACCAGAACAGTGCTGAGTTTAAGCCTAAAATAGGATGCCGCACAGAGCAGAATTTAGCGAGCCAAAGTGCCAGAAGCATTAAATAAAAATATGTCTTAAAAATGGTAAAATGTATCTTTTGTTCATCCGGTAATAATCAGATTTGACACCAGAAATTACTTTTAGGAGCATTCTGTACCATTCTGCCACCAAAGGAAAACATCTTAGATAAATAATCAGAGTTACATAAATCAACACAGAATAAAATAAAAGCATGAGTTACATTTTAAGGTAAGAAGAAGATAGTTTTATTTTTTATTTATACTTTGAGGTAGGAAAGCTGAAGTGTTTTTTCGTGTTTTTGGTACATACAGCTTGGTGTCATCAGCATAAGAATATAATCAGTGACGTTTCATATTCATGTAACCCAAAAGTGAGTGTGTATCCAGAAAACTATTTAGTACATAAAGCGCTGTGTCATCAGCGTAATAACTATTATTACTTATAAATGAAGATGTAACCAGTTCATATAGCGTTGTGTCATCAGCGTAATAACTATTATTACTTATAAATGAAGATGTAACCAAAACATAAATTTGGTACAAACAGCCGGGTGTCATCAGCGTAAAGATTAAAATTTGAAATATTTGTGTACAATGTTCCTAGTTTTGAATGATGTCTCAAGAAGGGAGCATGTTACCAGAAATCTATTTCGACACTTATAGCTGAGTGTCATCAGCGTAAGAATCAATATTACTCGTAAATGATGTCACAAAAGACTGTATTGATCCAGAAAACTATTTTTGATACAAACATCTGGGTGTCATTGGCATCTGGGTGTCTCATGGATGATAACACCAAACAGGAGAATTTGACTAGACGTTTTTTGTTACAAACCGCTGTGTGTCATAATGTTTGAAGATTCATGTTTTTTTGTAGATGATGTTCCCAGAAGAAATAATGTAAACAGAAAAAAAACACCAATAGCATTACAAAATGTCATGTTATACTTGTGATAGTCTTTTTCCGATTTTACATACCGTTTGTTGTTTAAGATAAGAGTCAGTGTAGACACCGTGGCCTTATTTGTATCAGTGAATTATCACATGCAGTATGGATGTTCCTCTTTTCCCTCCTTTCTGACCAGGTGTTATTATGGAGAGAGAAGCCGCAGACCTTTATTGCACTTAACGAGACAGAGAAGAAGAGCAGAAGTCCATTCGGCATACATGTGAGATATCTGTGTGTGTGGATGTGTCTGTCTACCTTTATTTTTTGTTTAAAAATGTTTAAATCTTTAATTATGAAATATAATCATTCACAGTTCAGCTGCCTGGCTGCAGACCCTGTCCCCTCCAGCCTGGATGAAGGTAATGAAGGAAATATAAACTTTCCCCGTGTGGGGCATGTTCCCTGGCCATCCAAGGGTCAGAGGCCTGATCCTGCACCGAGCCATCTACCAACATCCAGCTACAAATCCGGGCCTGTTCTTGTTATGAGGCTTTTTGTCACTGAGGGATATGAGCAGGGCCGGATCGGACCCTGTATCATTACTGCAGACCACAGAGTCTATGTTGAGGTACATATTTGCTTCAAACTTACCTAGTAAGTAGTCCATACTTATCCTTTTGTCCAGACATTTGACTTTGTGTCCTTCATTACTGCTCTACAGATTTCAGCTGAAGGGCCCTTCATAGACATCCTGGAGGTGAAGTCATGTGTGGTCTCTCCTATCTCAGACCCCAAAAAGTCTCGTTTCTGGACTGTCATGAGGGACGGCTGTTCCTCAGACCCCTCTGTCACACTTGCTAAAAAGACAAAAACAACAGAGAAAGACGAGGGCGAAGGTGAACTAGAAAAGGAAAATGAAGATGTAGAGCGAATGGGAAAAATCAGTATCTTTTACAAGGGAGGAGGGGTCTCAGTGCAACATAAGACTGAAAGAAGCAGGGAAGCAGCCGCAACAAGGATGGAAAAGAGAAGTACGACGGCAGAGGAGGTGATACCTCCCCTTAGATTTAGCTTCATCCTGCAACCAGTTTACAACAACTCTGTGCAGTTCCTCCACTGCAGCCTCCGCCTGTGTGTCTCTGACTCCATAAGAAGGGAGCCGATGGAGGAGACCGTACAGAGTGACTGTCAGGGTGGGATACAAATCCCTCCACTTGTATCCAGATCGCCCGGGCGTCAGGTACTGAAACAGTTCACACTCAATGGTTACATTTTAAACCTAAGAACACAAATCATCCTGTCAAATACAGAAAAATGAAACATTTAAATACTGGAAAATATGGAACTGTTACATGTAAAGATTGTGTCCCAAAGTCTGATGATAAGGAGGAGGAGACTCACAGCCGTCTCAGGGAGGGCTCTCTGCTAACAACGACAAAGCTTTGATTGACACACTGAACCAACGTTACTTTGTTTACATCCTGTGTAAGGAATGCAAAAAGAAGAGGTGCTCTAGGGACTACCCGATGCCAGTTCCCCTCGGCCTGATTGATGGTCCCGTCTGACCATGTATCTAAAACACAAGTACCAGGAAGGCATCGAAGTTAGAAAAAGAAAATAAGCTTACACTCAAATACATCACATCTAGTTTACGTTAATAACAAAAATGTATCTATTCAGTGAGTTACAGACCTCAAAAACAGCATTACTAATAATCCTGTTTTGAATCCAACCCCAGTGTGAGATCAGAAACCTCTCCAGGCCCATGGTCGTCACCCAGCCCATCAGTTCACTGGCTCCCAAACAGCCGAGGCCCCCTACTGGCCAAAGAACAAAACGACTGAGCGTGTCTCCGCTGACAGATCAACACCCAGAGCAAAGCAGTGAGTATCATTTATTCATTCATGTTCCAGGGTTTCTGTGAAACTGTTTCACCCGTCATGCTTTTGTGTCCAGGTCCTGTGATCCCCACCGGACCTTTGGTTGGAATCGTCTTCACTGCCTTTGTGATGGGGGTCATGCTGATGGGGGTGCTTTGGTGCATCTATAATAATACAGGTAAGAAGATCTGCTTCTTTCTGTCACTAACAAACACACTATAAGAGACTATGTAAATGTTTTTTAAAGGGGCACGTTCAGCGTCACTTGGAGGAGACGGGTACCACACGGGTCAGACTTATGAAGGTCAAAACATCTGGAATCCCATTTCACTGTCTGATCAGTCCTCGAGCTCCGTGTAGAGGTAAGAGCTGACCAGGACCGGCATTTAAAATGTTAGAGACATTAAGGAAACATGCTATGTTGAAGTGCTGGCTTCTCTGACAACAATGCAGCAGCCAGTATGTCCTCCTTCTAACTTTAGATTCTGCTCCTGAATGCTCTGGATTTGTTTGGACCAGAGAAGGTAGGCGGTTTTATGACACACCCCCACACGGCCGTTTTGGATGCCCCTCAGTTTGCCAGATATGAGAGCAGTTATCAGGTCAACAGGTGTTGCAGTGATGGAAGCAGCAAGAGAAGTGGTTCAGATAGAAGTGATTGTACCCGACCTAAAAAGCCTCTGCATGTTAATAATAAGCTCCACGAGCAGAAACGTGCTCAAACTAGGATCAATATTGGAGATGCTTTTGAAAAATGGAGAGAGGTTAGAACACAGAGAGGTTTACAGACCCATGCAGAGCTGGATAAACACTGAAGCTTCAGAGTCCACCACATGGTGACCTGTGTGAGCATCCACTCTAGAGAGGAGGGGAGACAGCTCTCTATGATGTTTAGAATTTGGACTGCAGTACCCATTTTAACCACTAGGTGTCAGAGTTACATACTGCTCCTTTAAAACGAGTACTGCAGTTAACCTTGCTCTTTAGAGGTCAAAAACTTTTGACCTTTTTTTTCAACACATGGGACGCGCGCCCTAACCATTGCGCCACCAAGAGTTTAAAATACTGGTATCATTACAACCTTAAATACACTAAAAACATGATCAACAAACGTATCAGATTACTCCTCCTCCACACAACACATTGAATCTAATGTCACAGCCGTGTTTAAAATAAACTGAAGTGGTTAGAATCATCAACAGTTCCAGAAACCGTATCAGCATCAGGCTGCACCTGCAGATTTCAGCTTTGATATGTCTGAACAGTTTGACTCTTCTATCTCTTTCTCAGGATTTCCTCCCTGCAAATCTGACAGAAGAGAACTGGGACAGAGGTTCTTACCACGTTTGTGTGTGTGTGAGCACAGCTGCCCATGTGTGTGTTTGTGTGAGTGCAAAGGAGTGTTTGAGCATTGTTAGTCATCAGTGTATTGTGAGAGCAAAGTTTATGTGATGCTGCAAAACTTTCTGCATCCAGTCATTCTGAAACTGGCTCGATGCTCGAGGAGTGTTTATCAGGACTGAACGAGATCTCAAACCTGGTTACAGTGACGTGGACTGAAACCACAACGTCTCCTGAAAGCTGGCACACAAGGTCAAAGGTCATGAGATGTGACTGTTGGTGTCTTTTTTGTAGAGTCAGTGTTATGTACAGTCATTTTTAGTGTTTGTGGTGTAACTGTGAATCAGCTGGATGTTACATCTATGTACTTCTGTATATGTGTTGTTTTCTGTTGGTAAATAAAAACATATTGAATGACCTGAGAGCTGTGTTGACTTGTTTCACTCTAAAATCACAAACAACAAAAACAAAATGGGAATTAATGTGCTGATAATAATTCTTTTTTTTTTTTTAAAGCAGTGATTGCATACATTTTGCAACTAGGGGGCAGCAAAGCTCATAACACAGACATACAACTGCAATGTAGGCCCACCTGGTTTTAGAACAAAATGACTTAAGGTGCATCTGAGGTTTAAGGGGGTGCAGCAAGGAAAAATAGCGTTGGGGTTATGGCCCCCGGCGTCTTGCTTGGGGTCCCCAGTGAACAGACAGGTCACATGCACATGTCATGACCATCAGATTATGGATCTGAGTCACTGTTCAGTCATTTGAAAGTATAAAAAGAAAAAAGTATCTTTATTTTTTTGCACCCATTTAATTGAGGGTGCGGAAATTTAAAAATGATGGTTGCAATGCAACCTTTTGCAGTAATCATCATCTGTTATTGCTTTCTGGAGCCTCAGAGTTTTAAGGCTGCCTCCTTTCCAAAAAAACATAACATTCACACACTTTCCTGAGGAAATAATACCTAAAAATTACACAACAAGATGCTGTTCTCTAATTGGACACTTTTGCCTCTTATCTGAGGTGAAATAATCACAGAGTCATTTGTGGGTGAGTTTCTGCAGTAGGTGTCCTGAAAATGTAATGTTTTAGGATGCTTTATAGAAGAAAAAAAAAAAACTTTCTCAACACCAAAAAACAAAACCAACAAGTCAAAATAATTAAAGTTTTATTACATTGCTTACATTATTAAGCATGCATGTCTTAACTTGATGTGTATGTTCCTATTTTTACATCCAGCACTGTTTTAAAAATGATTTACAAATGTAACTTTCAACGAGCATGTCATTACATAATGGACTCATTTTGGGTGTAAATGTCTCCATAACCACATTGCGTCTCTCGGTGGCGCTGCAGGTCGATCCTGCGCTGGAAGCTGAGCTGACAGTGGGAGCAGCTGAACGGCCGGTAGCTGCTGTGCTTCCGGCTGTGTGTGATGAGGTTGGAGCTCTGGCTGAATCCTTTACCGCACACCTTGCACACGTGTGGTTTCTCACCTGAGGGGAAGAGCAAGGGGGTAAAAGTGGGTCAGGACAGAGCGGTAACAACCAGGTGAGAAATGAAACCAATGCAGGAGTACCCCCCCAAAAAAATACCTACAGTTCCTCATGTGGCCACTAGAGGCTGGCCAAAAGTGAGTTAATCCCCATTAGGCTCTATACTGAAAACCACAACTTTGTAGCTGAGATAAACATGTTTACAGCCATAGGTGAGAATTCAAAATGGATTCCTGCCGTGTTTCCTCTCACCTGTGTGTATGAAGGTGTGCTTCTTCATGTCTGACTTCTGGTGAAATCTTTTCCCGCAGTACTGGCACGGGTAGGGTCGAGTGTCTGAGTGGATGAGGAGGTGTGTTGACAGGGTGGACGAGCGCTTAAACACTTTCCCGCACACTTTGCAGCCAAAGCTACGATCCTGGGTGTACACACACACACACACACACACACACACACACACACACACACACACACACACACACACACGCAGACACACACACACACACACACACACACACACACACACACACACATATATTAGGACAAACCAATGCTGCTTTAGGAGCTCCAAATGAGTAGTATATTTCTTAATTTAAACATTGTTAGGATTGAACGGACCTTAGCTCTCGTGTAGCTGCCGAGGGTTCTGAATCCAAAGGGCAGATGAGGCACGTCTGTGGCTGTGGGCGAACTTATTAACGGGACGGGCAAACCGCTGTGGACGTGAGTCTGCAGGCCGCCTCCCGATGTTAACAATTCTGAAAAAGACTGAGAGACAGCAAGAGAGAGAGAAAGTAAACGATGAGAACATTTATACAACTAACAACAGCCAGTTAGCTTACCTTAGCTTAGCTTAGCATGACAACTGGGAAACAGGGACGACAGCTAGCCTAACACACCTAAAGTTTGACAACCAAAGGAGCCGAACTCTAACTGATTAAACTTCCTGTTAACACAGATTATTGACTTCCTGGATTCTCTACTGGTTGACGAGCTACAGGTCAAAACAAGAAACGTTATTCTTTAATTTTTTGATTTTTTTAAAATAAAATAAAGATAAAATACATTCAAAAAAACTAAAATTAAAATTGAATTAACAAAGGAACAAATAAATCAGCAAACACATCATTCAATTAAATATTTTTCTAATTAATTACCATTTGAAAGTTAGATAAAAAAAAATTCAAATTAAAAAAATTAAAAAATACAACTTAAGATAATAAATTATAATCATAAATAGGAAACATTTGTGTGTGGTGTGTGTGTGTGTGTGTGTGTGTGTGTGTGTGTGTGTGTGTGTGTGTGTGTGTGTGTGTGTTTCAAGATGCTGCTGATGTCTTGTGTGTTTTTGAATTGCCTTGTTGCTGAATCGCGCGACATAAGTTAAACTAAAATTTAACTTAAATTTACAATTTATTTTACATCGATTGATAAATAAAAACTTCAGTCGACCCCGGTTTGGGAAAGTCTGCCTTAGGGCTTCCGTACTTTTCACTCAATACTTCCGTACTTTTGTGCTCAATTTGACAAATTTATTCTTCACCTATTTTCATTTTGATCTCTTCTTTTTGTATTGATAGTTACATCAGTGGTAAAGCTGCTATACGACATGTGATCACTGTCATTTTAATTCCACTTTTATGAAACCCTGATGATGATAACGTTTACCTCGACCTCGACCTTGACCCTTAAATGTTTTGCAGCATAAAAAACATCTCCCCAGAACGTCAGATTCTGTCTCATGCCTGTTGTTTAAACTCTTATTAACAATCATAAGTGTAAATGATAAACAGTCGATGACACTTTGATGATGTGTGTCCTACCTTCTCGCAGAGCGGACACTCGCTGACGGGGGATTTGAGGTCTGTGTGCGATGTGTGGTTGAGCAACATGAACACCAGTCTCTCCAGTTCTCTCTCTCTGTCAGACACCTGGTGTCTCTCCGACGGCCACGGCGAGGCCTTAAGAGCATCCTCTCTGCTCTCCAGGGGAATGAGAGCAGGAACGTCTGTAAGCACAACAGAACGGTTACAAATCAGCTGTTTAGGACATTGCTAAGGAATTTTTTTTCTTTTAAAAAAAGTCTTAAATAACTCCTCATCTCGTCTTCTTAAGCATCCTTTATGAGTTCAATAGATGACAACAACACTCTCACATGACATCCAAACCGTGTTATAAGACTTTGAAGTGTCATAAAAACAATCAATTTGCTTCTTAGAGAGCGTGTTGGGTACCTGAAGGCCAAGGATCTTCTGTTTGGGAACCATGAGAGCGGACTGCCATCCCGTCCCACGGTGAGCACACTCCAGACAAAAGGTCGTTCTCCCCAAACAGACGCTGCTCTGCTTGTTCACCGTGCCGCCTCTCTCGTCCCGTGGCAGGCTGCACAGGTGGACTGGAGGCTCTTTGGATCTGACTGTCCTCTCTGAAGGAGTCCCTCGACGAGCTGAGGAGGTGAGCCCTCTTACTCCTGACGAGGAATGACCGCGGCATGATGCAGAGCACTGACTGCAAAGCTGCCAATCCTGCAGAAGTGTAAAAGTCTTTTTAGAGTCTCACACACACACACACACATGTCACACACCTGTTGGTGCATGTTCAGTTACAATGACAGATCTTGAGGTTTTCCTTCACAAATAC
>NC_089210.1:1787126-1792126 GCF_963930695.1 Labrus bergylta | reverse complement strand
AAACTACGAATGAATGGAAGTAATTTGTTGTTTCAGAAAGAGGAGTTTCTCCTTCTCATCTCAGTGAAGACATGAGAAACCTCTTCATGCTCTCTGTCCCAAACGCTCGGACACAAATGAGGAAAAGGGTTTTTGGGTCCTCTGCACCCTCAGCCTGGAATCTGTTGCAGAATGACTTAAAGCTCAAGGACCTGATGTCCTTAAATGTTTTTAAATCTAAAATGAAAGACCTGGAAACAGATTCTGCAGGATGTCGATGTTTCAGCTGTTTGAACGACTGAGTCCCAGATTTGACTCATTGATGGTTTTTCTATTTTTAATCCAAAATGTTGTTTTGTAAATTGTATTTTGTCTCTCTTTGTATTTCTGTCTGTAACTTTGTTTTTCCTCCCCACTGGATTGCTTGCCCCCCCACCCCCTTGCTCCCTATCCCTCTTCCTGCATCTTATCCCATCTCTCCCCCTATCCCTTTCCAAGCCCAGTGCAGTCTAGGCCTGTGAAGGCTGTTTCATCATGAGCCCGGGGATCCGGCCGAAGATTTCTGCCTTTTAATAAGGCAGTTTTTTCTTACCACTGTAACTTTTTCTGCTTTGCTGAAGTGCTCATGATGGATAGGCCGGGTCTTTGTAACATAACAATGAGGAAGGTCTTTTACCTGCTTTATGTAACATAACAATGAGGAAGGTCTTTTACCTGCTTTTTGTAACATAACAATGAGTAAGGTCTTTTTACCTGCTGTTTGTAAAGTGTATTGAGGTAACACTTGTTATGAGTTGACACTATACAAATAAAAATTGATTGATGGATTGATTGATTGATTTTTGCTGCTCCCTGTCTTGGCCCGGTCTCCCTTGAAAAAGGGGTTTTTAATCTCAATGGGACCAACCTGGTTAAATAAAGGTTAAACTAAAAAAATTTTTAAAAAAGAGGTCTGTCAGTGGCGATCTTGACCAGTCTTGATTTAAAATCTGGAGTCCACCCAGTCTGAGATCGAGACAGGACTGAGTAAAAAATGGTTTAGACTCCGAGGCCTTTACAAAGTGGTCTTGAGACCGGCCTTGAGACCAAGACCTCTAAAAATAAAGCTTCTATTTATTGAGGAATTGGTAACCAACAAAGACCGGGGCTCAAACATTATTGTTGAAAAACATCGTCAGGCGGTGAGTCTGAATCTGACCTCAGATTGAAATCAAATCATCAAGGACCTCATAAGAAGTGAAACCGTCTCATTTCTCTCTGCGTCGCTCTGGGTTAGGGGCTCTGGGTTAGGGGCTCTGGGTTAGGGTCTCTGCAAAGCGTCTCGTGTTCCTCCCGCTGCGAGCAGAGTCTCATGGAGATGACTTTTCCTTGATGTGCATGAAGAGAGGCATGTCAGAGCTCTGTGGTTCACCTGGTGGGGGGGGGGGGGGGGGGGGGGGGCTCAGGGACTCAGACGAGAGGAGCGCAGGGAGCCGAGACGGGGCGGGTGGGTTTCTGTGGGTTTCTGCTTCATTTGTTTTAGGGGGGTTTTGGGGGTTTTGGGGGGGGGGGGGGTTCTTGCTCCCCTCATGGTGGTTGAAGACTGCCTTTCTAGGAACCTGAAACTCAGGGAGGAGGAGGGGAAGGAGGGAGAGCGAGTGTTTCTGATGTTCTCTGACTGAACATGTTGTGAGTTCTTTGCATGGTTATTATGTGGGAGGAATGTGGAGACGAGTGACATGAATAACCTGAAATAAACATTTTACTTAAAGTTGTCTAATAATTATCTTTTAATCGGAACATAAAAGACCTTAACTCAACATTTTCCAAGTGTAAAAACAAGCTGCGAGCTAATCTGCCATACTCGTTTTCACATCTGCACTCCTGAAAACATCTAAATCATTTCAGAAAGACTGCTCTGAATATTCTCCTCTGGTTTATTTCAAGTAGTGATGTAACTCTAGGTTTATAAAATCACCCATATTGTTGTCATGATTGGCATTTTAGAATTTTTATTTTTTATCATTTGAATAAAGGAAAATCTTCACTTCCTGTTGAGCTAGTACAAAATATGTCCACTTTTTTAACCCTATAATGAGAATATGTGTCTTTCTATCAATGCTATGTGTTGTTGAAGAGAATCTCAATGTGAACTAAAGAGTGGAGGAGAACATCCTGGAGAACAGGAAACATCATGCAGCAGGTTCGTTAGAGCACGGAGATGGTAGAGGTGGCGTGCAGGCAGTGGTCTCAAGGCCAAGACTGATCGAGTTCTACAACACTAACTAATGCTATGCTATATATTTGTACTTTATCTATTTCAATTAATTTCATTTTAATTATTTTTATTTTAACATATTTTCAGATTTAATAATTTCAGTGATTTTTAAATGTTCTATTTTAATGTTTCTCTTCTTTCCTCTGTCATGATGCTTCTGATGTCTTGTGTGAAGCACTTTGAATTGCCTTGTTGTTGAAATGTGCGACATAAATAAACTTGCCTTGCCTATAGGTGGCAGTCTGATAAACATGCAACCACCACATTCTGTCCTCGATTGTGTCCAGGAAGCCAAGCGTATAATGTTGGAGTTTTGAGCTGATAATGACCTTTCTAGCATTCGTCCTCCTGCAGAATGTTGTAAACGGGGGCGATACCGAAAATGTCGTTAGTGCAGGAAAAAAAGAAGCTATTCATGTGGATCAATCACAGGGCTCGCTGTCTGCCTCGTTGCAATTCATAGGTACATTTTTGAGGAGGTGCTACACACGCAGAGTAGCATTAAAGTGGAACTGTTTAAGCTTGTGGTTATGTATTTAGACACCCTCCGCATGTGACTGCACCGTTTTTTTGGCAGACGTAGGCAGGGACGGTCTTGGGTGCGATGTTGTGTTCGAGTTCTCACACCTCCTCACCTTTCTGTCACTTTAAGACTGATTCAAATCTGATAGGGGGCAGCAAGGTGTGTGGGAGTGGGGATGCCCAGCTGTGGATGAATTTGTCAAAATGACCTCATCATGATGTCACCATACACACATTAATCAGGGTTCTTTCCTCACGCTGCTCAGCGAGAGTGGAAACATGCAAGTCATCCGTCTGAACAGTGAGTAAGAGCGTTTCAGTGCAGAGTTTTTTATCTGTAATTCCTTTGATGGAAAATATTTGATTTTAATCTGAATCTGTTTTCAATCTGACAACAGTTGATTGAAAGAGCAGGAGGAAGCAATAAGCCCTAACATAGGAGACAAAATACCTCCTCAAAAACTCTTGTTTCCTGTTCAGTGGGTGGCAATGAGCTGAGATGACAGTGTTGTGGCTTCACATTTTACACAACACTGAGATACACGCTGATATTGAGAGGCACTAATGTTCTACGTTCTCATGGCTGGAAATAGATTTGTCTTTTCACATCGTGTACTTACAAAAGCAGCGACTTCTTTTAAGTGTCATTTATCTTTCTGTCTGCTTACTCAGCACATAAAGACTTAATTTAGACATCACCATCGTCAAACTGTCTCTCTGACTTGTTGTTTCCTAATTCCTATCCTGTCTGTAACCTTCGCCCTTTGTCACCCAATGTGAGAGAAAGTTGAAGAAAGAAAGATCAGAGGAGTGTGAAAACGGGTGGGTGGGGGCAAATTGTTGGCCGTGAGAAAATGACATTACACGTCTTTTGTCAAATCCTTCATGAAACCACAGAAAGGCAACAAGCCACAAAGATTCACAGATAAACACCAAGAGCTGAGACTGCGGCCTGACCCCGAACACCGGTTTATTTCATGTTGTGATGTAACTTTAAGGTTCATAAAATCACCGATATTGTTGTCATGATTGGCATTTTAGAATTTGTATCATGAGAATAAAGGAAAATCTCCACTTCCTGTTCAGCTAATACAAAATATGATTAAATCAGCTTTTTTTTTTTACCCAAAAATGAGAATATGTGTCTTTCTATCAATGCTACATGTAGTTGAAGAGAATCTCAATGTGAACTAAAGAGTGGAGGAGAACATCCTGGAGAACAGGAAACTCCCTTGAGGTGAACTCTCCTGATAATATCCTGCTGGGTTCTCACATCAGATCACTCATAGGGCTTTCACACATGCATAAAACTCCTGAAAAACTCCTGATATCTGCATGTGTGAACGCAAACAGCCACATTTTTTACTCTGAGTTTCTCCTGAAGTTACCTGGAGCGAGTTGGAGAGGGCGGTGGCGTTTACATCCTCCTTTCTTCCCGTTCATATTGTGATTCCCTTGGACTACACATAGCATTGCTAGAAAGACAAATATTCTCATTACAGCATCTTATAAAGGACTCTGTTGCTACATACTTCAAAAAAGTACTGGAAGTTACTGTAAGATGGAGATGAGATTTATTTTTGTGAAGTTTTATTTTATAGATCTTTATTTTTCTTAGGTTGAGATAATATACATTATTTGATTTAATGCTAATTTCATTTATATTTACAATTTGTACTGTACAAGAGTATCTGTTTGATATGATGCACTATGCCTTTAAGGTTACCCATGGTTACGGTCAAGTAAGGTGTCGCTGTTGTTGTTGGGCAGTCTTGATATGTCATGCTGTGTTACGGACGGACATTAAAAGTATGAGACGCACAGCACAAGTTGTCCCCGTGCTTTTACTTACCCACACCCAAATATATATATATATTTAGTTAGGTATGTTTAGTGTTATAGTTAACGGCAAGACAACCGAGGATAATCAACACCATCCAAGAAGTGCCGTTACATTACCATCTAAACATTCTAACCATTCCTAAAGGCCGTACTGAATTAGGAAAAAGGGCGTTCAAGTATGCTGCTCCCTCTTCTTGGAATCGGTTGCAAGAAACTTTGAATCTTCGGGAGCTGGTTTCCTTGAATGTTTTTAAAGGTCGTCTTAAAGATCTGGAGGCAGAAACATCTGACTGTAGATGTTTGAGCTAACTCGTATTGCCCTTTTTTGATCTCTTTGTTGCTCATGACTTCTGACAGATTCTGATGAATGGCTCTTTTTGTGATTCCTGTATCTATGTTC
>NC_089210.1:1757126-1779626 GCF_963930695.1 Labrus bergylta | reverse complement strand
AAGGTGCAGATATAAATAGATATAAAAAGAAAAACTATGAGTAAAAATACTATACAGATAAATATATTGCACGTTATATGTATTTTACAGTCCAGTGAGGTAGTCCTGTGTGGGGGTTTGAGGGGGAATGGAGGGATTCTTTTTTCCTGTTCAAAAGTCTTATGGCCTGTGGGAAGAAGCTGTTACAGAACCTGGAAGTTCTGCTTCGGAGGCTGCGGAACCTCTTTCCAGAGTCCAGCAGCGAAAACAGTCCTTGGTGGGGGTGGGAGGTGTCTCTGCTGATTTTCTGAGCCCTGGTCAGACAGCGGATCTTTGCGATCTCCTGGATGGGAGGAAGTGGAGTCTTAATGAGCTAGTTCTGTTGTTCCATTATTCACCATGCACCTTAATAACTTATCATTTAGTATTTGCCTACTTGCACATAGCTCTGTATATATTTATTTATTTCTCATTTACTGCACATAGTTCTGTTTACATCTGTTTACATCTGATAATCCGATCACTGTCCACTTATATCTACTCTTTTATATTTTGTATTTTTAAGTTAAGTTTAAGCTTTAAGTTGTATTTAAATTGACACTTTATATTTAGGTTAAAATGTTTTGTCTACCTGCACTGTTGTTAATGTACTGCTCTGTGTGCCTTTGAATTGCCCCCCGGGGCCAAATAAAGTTTTTTGAATTTTGAATTGAAACTAAGTGGGTGTAAAACATGCAACAGCTTTGAACTGTACTGACGGGTGTATTGATTTTACCCCCTTCCATTTATTCAGGTCTACTTGGCTCAGACGATCTTCAAACTGCTGATGGTGACGTTGATCGTGGGCTACACCATCCCTCTCCTCAGCTCCTTCACCTTCACGCACACCTGTCACCCCGAGGAGCAGGCCTTGGTGGGCTACGCCACCTTCGAGTGTATCCATGTGATTTCCTCTCTCATGCGCAAACTGCTGGTGGCCTACCTGAGCCTGCTGGGGCTGTACAGCCTGCTCAACCTCTACACCCTCTGCTGGATTTTGCACAGGTCAGAGTATGAAGAACTCAGCATGCAGTAACAACGATATGGCTTCAGTCTAATATTCTGTGAACTGTTTCCTGTTCAGCTCTCTGCGGCAGTACTCCTTCCACTCTCTGAAGGATCTGCGCTCCCTCATCGACGTTCCCGACCTGAGGAACGACCTGGCCTTCCTGTTGCACATGTTGGACCAGTACGACCCCCTGCTGGCTCAGCGTCTGTCCGTGTTCCTGTCCCCCGTCAGTGAGAGCCGGCTGCTGGAGGAGAGCTTGGAGAGGCGCTGGGGCGAGGAGAAGCTGCACGCCATGACGACCGTGGATGCAGACGGCGGCTCCAGGCTGCAGCTGGTGGCTCTGCCTCGCCTCCCCCCCGCCCTCTTCACCCTCAGCCAGCTTCATGTCCTCAAACTGGAACTCATCACAGACGCCAGGTTCACCGCGCAGGTGGCCAACATGGCTGCACTCAGGTGAGTCCCATGATGCTTGTATACAATATAAATGACTCAAATAGCTGAAGCACAAGCTAGTGCATAACTTTAAGCCATAATGTAATTTAGATTGATAAGTTTGATAAAAATTCTGCCCTCTACCACTTTCTGTATGGGGCCTTATAGGGATTGACTCACTTTTTAACCCAGCACCTAGTGGCCACTTGATGAACTGCAGTTTATTGCACTTCTGCATTGGCTTCTTCTTAATTGTTGATGTTATTATTGATTCCTACACCAGGGAGCTCCACCTCTATCACTGCACAGCGGCTGTGGACCCCGGTGCACTCAGAGTCCTCCAGGAGCGACTCGAGGTCCTCCACCTCACATTCACTCAGGCGTCAGAGATCCCCAGCTGGGTCCTCTCCCTCCACAGCCTGCACGAGCTCCACCTCTGCGGCCGCCTGAGCAGTGATGGTGGAGTCGGACGCGGCTGGGCACTGGGGAGCCTCCGCCAGTTGCACCACCTGCGTATGCTGGCGGTCCGAGGCAGGTTACAGCGGATCCCCGGGGAGCTGTGTGAGGTGGCGGGCAGCGTAGCGAGGCTTGAGATCTACAACGAGGGCACCAGGCTGCTCGTCCTCACGGGTTTGAAGAGGATGGTGGACCTGACGGAGCTGCTGCTGCAGGACTGCCAGCTGGAGCGTTTGCCCTCCGCCCTGCTGGCTCTCTCCAACCTGCGGACCCTCGACCTGCAACACAATAACCTGAGAACTCTGGAGGAACTGCTCACCCTGGCTCACCTGAGACGTCTTTCTTGTCTTAGACTCGCCTACAACCATGTTGTGGTGCTGCCGGCCAGTGTCGGTGTGCTGCGGGGCTTAGAGCTTCTCGATCTGTCAAACAACCAGCTCCGGAGCCTTCCTCCAGCTCTCTTCTCACTCCGCCGCCTTCGCAGGCTCCTGCTGGCGGGTAACCTGCTGAAGGAGCTCCCTGCAGAGGTGAAAACACTGCAGCTGCTCACAGAGCTGGACCTCAGCGGGAACCGATTAGAGAGCCTCCCCTCTGAGCTTTTCAGCAGCTGTGTGGAGCTGCGGATCCTCAACGTGGCACACAACTCTCTCAGTTCTTTGCCCGGGGGGATCGCAGCTTCAGGCCACCTGAGCAGATTGGACCTGCGCAGCAACAGTCTGGAAGAGCTGCCTGCTGAACTGGGCTGCTGCTCAGGCCTGCACGGAGGGGGTCTCCTGGTGGAGGAGTGGCTGTTCCTCTCTCTGCCGCCTCAGGTCAGAGACTTCCTGAGACGCTCTTTCTGCCCGTCTGAGAAACACTCAGAGGATCACGACCGGCCAGAGTCTGACAGTTTTCCATACTTCTCTCCTACACAGTGGAGCTTCTCTTCAGCTCTAGAATCACAAATATAAGACTAATTTCTATCTTACAGATCATATTACCATAACAGCTAAGGCCTTTTGTACACTAATATATTTTTATACTTGCTTTATAAGGAAAAAGTTATTTTCTGGGACTTTTATTGTTGCAATAACATTTTAGACACTATATTTGCTAATTGCTCTAAATATGAGAATGAACCAATGACCTTCAAGAAGAATTGAAAATAATATATTTAAAGAATAACCTACGTTAACCTTGTGGATAAAAATATTAACATAGACCTCACTGCAAGTTGATTTTTTGTTATCTATTTAAACAGCAGTCTGTCTGTTCAGTGCTGTTGGATCTTTTTAGATCACTGATTCTCAACTGTTGGATTTATTAATATTAACACCTTTAAGAATGATACGTGTTCTTGTATCTTTTATTTGTGCCGCAGTTCCTCAAAATAAACAAAACGGATTACAGCCGTGAAAGTTAATAAACTCCTCAGTTATCATCTTTGTTCTTTATGACTTTCTTTTCCAAAATGTGGCACAAAACATTAAATTGCAAATACAAATAATAATGTTTATTTATAAAACATAGACTTATCAAAACCAACGTTTGAAAGTGCTTTGCAAAACATTAAAATCTTAACAATAAAATCGCCCTCCACAACAAAAACAGTCACAATAAAACACTGAAAATAAAACATCGTTTGTTTATTATTTATTTACCGTCTGGGTCCCTCGAGAGCTTCCGTACATGCTGCGTCCCGCTTTTTTAAACTGCGGTGTACTGCGGAACAACTTCTGTCCAATCACTGGCTTCCGAAGCTAATGGGCGTCCAAATCGACCAATGAAGTTCACGCGTTTCGTCGAAGGCGTGACTTCCGGTGTCTCGTATGTCCCATTTGAGGCCTGTCCATGCGGTTTGTTCTGTAGGTGGACGCTTAGCTTTTACTGCAGAAGGTAAGACTGAAAAACTGTGATGAATGTGGCAACGAGAAGGTTTACAAAACTGTTACTGGCTTCAGTGAAGTTGTGAAGTTGATTTATTTGGATTAAGTCGTTAAGTTTTGCTCCTTAAATGAATAATCGTCCTTCATTGTTTGATTTAGCGCTCACACGGTAAGCTAGCGCGTTTTAATCAAGAACAAGCTAGCTCCGACCACCCGGTTATCTTTCACCTATTTGTTTATATTTAACAAATATATGTCTTTTAATCCAACACGTAACAAATACTGCGCAGTTACCTCTAACTTATCCGTTCATTGTTTAGGTGTGAAGTTAGTTTGTCTCTGTAGCAGCTTCGTTAGCTCGCCACGTTAGCTTCGGTTATGCAACACAATGGGTTTCCACAGAAGCTAACGGCTAACCGGCTCGTTTCTGCACATTCACATTATTTATTAGTTTTTAAGGTTTAATCTTTCTAAATTAATTCATCCCATGTTGTGTTTTTAAGTTATCTAACATGTTGTGATTCTGTGTGTTTTGAGGCTAATCGATGTTAATTAAGAGAATCAACTTCAACACGTTTTATCAATAACTTCTGATTATTATTTATTTATATATATATATATATATATATATATAAATAACTGATTATGTAGAGAAATTATTATTTTCATTATAAAAGATGAATTATTATTGAGCACTTTTCATACAATAATGAGAAAATAAATCTACTCAGTTTATTTATGAAGAACTTTTGTATTTAAAAACATGCAGAACAGAATAATAATAATAATAATAATAATAATATCAGAAATACAAAGAGATTAAAACAGTAAAATTAATTAAACATGCATGTAAATTAACAGTAATATAAGTAAATACTCCTACAGGCTGAGAAACAGATTTCATATAAGAGACTGGAGTGAAATGAATTAAATGAAGTGATTTAATTTAATATAAGAGAAGTGAGGGATCACACATCCTGCCTCACTTCATTTATTTTGTGTTCATGTCTGTAATTCTAACCTGCACTTTAACTTCTATCAATACTGTTCATTTACAACTCTGTTTTTGCACATTTACATTTAATCTTTCATATTTAAGACTAGAAGTAATGCTAAGTTAAATCCTGGTTGTATATATTCCCATTCTTAGTTTTGATATTTTTAGTGCTTATTTACTTTGTATTTAATATTATATTGTGCTTAAATTTGCTAACTTTGTGTTTTTTGCTCATATTGTGTGTTTGGACAACCTGCTGCTGTAACGCCACAATTTCCCAGTTTGGGATCAATAAAGTAATTCTGTTCTATTCTAACTTAAACAATGTTAGGTAAAACTTTTAATGTATTTATAACAATTAACTTAAAAACCAACTCATAGGTTTATAATCAAGAAATTAAAATGCACATTCGTTCTGTTAAAAGTTTTTAAGAAACGTGCCCCGTGTCTGCAGACTTAAACACGGTTCCTGCAGATCTTTAAAGGCTTGGAAGTAGATTTGTAGTTTGTTTTTTTGTTTTTTTGTATTCATTTATTTGAAAAATATAACAACAACAAAACAAGCAACCCACATAAAACATTTTTTTCAGCAAAAACTGAAAATAAATCACTTCAGTGTGTGTGTCACTTTTTTGTTTTGGGTTTGTGTGTGGGTTTATTTTTTTGTGGGAAGTAGATTCAAGGTCATCAAATGTCTCAGAAGGTCTTAAAGGGGGTCTGTCTTGGATTTTAGATCTAAACTGTCGACTTGGTGTAACTTGTTTTCCTTTTTAAACACTTTTCGTGGACTTTCTTGTTCTTGGCAGCGTTTTTCGTAAACACTGAAACTGCTTACAGAAGAGAGCAGGAAATTTACATTCAAGGAGAATCGAGATATGCGGAAAAGCCTTTAAAGAGTGGAGTGTTGGGCGTCTCTGATGGTGCTTGATGGGGCGTTAAACCCATTTAGAGAGCCATGTACACGGCACAAAGAAAACACTGGTTGTGAACAGCCCCATTAAACCCTCCACCGGGCGTTGGCTTCAGCTGTTGATCGATAACGACCCGACGTTTAAATAATGTTTTCCTCAGACAAAATGGCTGAGAATGATGTTGACAACGAGCTGCTCGACTATGAAGAGGACGAAGAGCCTCAGGGAGCGCCTGAGAGCGCCGCGCCCGCCGGCAAGAAGGAGGTGAAGGGTTCCTACGTTTCCATCCACAGCTCTGGGTTCAGAGACTTTCTGCTCAAACCAGAGCTGCTCCGCGCCATCATCGACTGCGGTTTTGAGCATCCGTCTGAAGGTAAGGACAATTTGGTTCCCTCCTTTGGTTATTTGTAAATTTTTTGTTGACTTTGTACTCAATCAGTGAGATGAGAAAAGAGAGGCGTTGTGTTTTAGCAGCTGGATCTTCACTTAATACCATTCTAATTAAATTCATATTCTGTGTGTTTTTATTGCAGTCCAGCACGAGTGCATCCCACAAGCTATCCTGGGTATGGACATCCTGTGCCAAGCCAAGTCTGGTATGGGCAAGACAGCCGTGTTTGTGCTGGCCACACTGCAGCAGATTGAACCTATTGACGGACAGGTAGGTTTAAAAAAAATTCTTAAACTGCAATCCACTGCAAAGAGCACTAAAGCTGACATTTATGCCCCTGGGACGTCTTGTCGTGTTAAATCCTTAAATGTTCTAAATCTAATCTGTAAATTCCCCCCAGGTCTCTGTTTTGGTCATGTGCCACACGAGAGAGCTGGCCTTCCAGATCAGCAAAGAGTATGAGCGCTTCTCCAAGTACATGTCCTCGGTGAAGGCAGCGGTGTTCTTCGGTGGCATGGCCATCAAGAAGGACGAGGAGGTTTTGAAGAAGAACTGCCCGCACATCGTCGTCGGCACGCCGGGTCGTATCCTCGCTCTCACCAAGAGCAAGGTCCTCACTCTGAAGAACGTCAAACATTTTGTGCTGGACGAGTGTGACAAAATGTTGGATCAGTTAGGTGAGTGCTTCAGTCCCACCTGTGCAGATATTCCTTCACATGTCATTGATTGTGATATTTAAACACAAGGTCACATCCAGCGTTCATTCTTAAGTCTCTGACTTGTTTGTGTTTGACAGACATGAGGTGTGACGTGCAGGAGATCTTCAGGGCGACCCCTCATGAGAAGCAGGTCATGATGTTCAGCGCTACATTGAGTAAAGAGATCCGACCAGTCTGCCGTAAATTCATGCAAGATGTAAGTGATGGATTAAGCGTTGTTGCAGAATTATCCAACGCGTAGATTTACAGAGGACGGAGGAACGGCTGCATATTTGAATTTCACGTGTATTGAATTTCCTCCTCCTTCTCTTGTGCAGCCCATGGAAGTGTTTGTGGACGATGAGACCAAACTAACCCTCCACGGCCTGCAGCAGTACTACTCCAAACTGAAGGACAGCGAGAAGAACCGCAAACTCTTCGACCTGCTCGACGTGTTGGAGTTCAACCAGGTGAAGAGATGCAGCTGTTGATATGATGATACACCCCAGCATTTTACACTTTGAAGCCTTAAAGGAAGAATGTACAACCTGTTACACAAATATATCACAAACAGAGTCTGTCCTGTCTAAATGTGTCTCTGAGTCATGACTGTCTACGATGAGGGAGAAGCTCGAGTCCCGCTGGCTGTGTTGTTGTCAGAGCCGTGTTTACATGGACGGGACGGCCGGCTCCTCCCCTTGTGTATAAAAGCTGTTTTAGTCAAGAACTAAAGAACATGCATTCTTCCTTTAATGATCAGGACTTTGATTGTTTTCTTATATCCCACATTATGTTTAAATGTGGCTTGTATGAGAATCCCCACATGAGAGTAGCCTGAATCTAATTGGAAAAGATCTGATTCCACATGGCTTGTGTTGTTCAGTGATTTTAAAAAAAAAAAAAAAAAAAAAAACTTTTAGCTGCAGTGTGAATGCAGCCAAACTGATGTTTTGCTAACAAAAGGTTGCAATACCTCTGTTTTGCCTCTAGGTGGTGATCTTTGTCAAGTCAGTCCAGCGCTGCATCGCTCTGTCCCAGCTTCTGGTGGAGCAAAACTTCCCTGCAATTTCCATCCACAGGGGCATGACTCAGGAGGAGAGGTGAGACACACACACACACACACACACACACACACTTTCCTCCTCTCATAAACACACACTCCTTTGAGCCCTGAATGCTGCGTATGTTTATGGAGCCTACGGCCTCATCAGTTAACTCAACACATCATTGCCTTCAAAGTCGAGTTATGACTGCAGCAGCTGTGTTGATCATCCTCCCTCCGCCCCTTCTCTCGCTCTTCTCTGCAGGCTTTCCCGTTATCAGCAGTTCAAAGACTTCCAGAGGCGGATCCTGGTGGCCACTAATCTCTTCGGCAGAGGGATGGACATCGAGCGAGTCAATATCGTCTTCAACTACGACATGCCGGAAGATTCTGACACCTATTTGCACAGGGTGAGAACTGCAGTGGAGGAATATTTCTCCCCAAATATTCATTGTTTAACGTGCCTCTGTGTGGCGTAACCTGCAGAGGGGTGTGTCTGCGTCTTATGTATCAGTACGATGTATATAAAGGGTCTTACTGTATTTAAAGCTTTGACAACAAAAATCTGGACATAGCACTCATCATATCCACCTGGAAGGTTCTCTTCCCTCCATTAACTTTTTTTCACCAAAGCGCACACACTCGCACAATTACAAAAATAAATACAAGGAAAAGGGTCAATGAATAAAATGAATTAGAAAGAGGGTCCAAATAAGCAAACAGGACAAAGAAAAACATGGGGACAGTATAGTAAACTAATTTAATCTAATGGGATAGGTTGTACACATGGTGATGATTTTTGTAGTTGTTTGTTTCTGTTTTGTTTTTTTTCCCTCCTTTTAAACGTCAGAGGGCTGCATCTCTCTGACGTTTAAAATGTGAATAAGAGTTTATACTTGATGCTCATTTTCTTCAGAGTTTGGGAAACGCTTCTTATTTTCACTCTTTTACTGAGCTTTTAAAGGTTATAAACACTTGTTTTACTGTGAAGTTCACTCTGATAAACAAATCAGTAGCTTCTGACCAGCGCTTGAAGCTCAGAGGTGACCTTGCCTTTTCAGTAGCAGCGCCAGCTTTGATATAATTTATGTGTTTGTATGATTTCAAGCCAACTTTCCAGAGGCTTAAATGTACTCGGTATCTTTTGGATCTAACCCACTCTGCCCCCCCGTTCCCCCTCAGGTTGCCCGTGCCGGTCGTTTTGGCACCAAAGGCCTGGCTATAACCTTTGTGTCTGACGAGACCGACGCCAAGACTCTGAACGATGTGCAGGACCGCTTCGAGGTCAACGTGTCCGAGCTGCCAGACGAGATTGACATCTCCTCTTACAGTAAGTCTTTCCATTTCCGAATTCCCACCGTCACACACTTTCAGATGATTGTGTAATTTAAGGACCTCACACTTTATCCATCGAACGACGTGTCCTAACAGCCCACCAGCTTTGGATGCCTCGTCGTGTTGGTTTCCACTCTGTTAATATTTCCTTCTTCGCGCTGTGGATTTAAGTTTCCCCGAGCAAACAGTATGACATCTAGTGCTTTTGAAAGCTGCTCAAATGGAAGTGTGGGGACTCAAAGATTACTCAAAGGCTTGTCTGTAAACGGCTCATGTTAGTAGATATTAATGATGCACCAATATCTCCACATTTTCAAATCAAGCCCCCACTGTCTGTGAGCGACAGAGAGGAACATGGAATACGGGGAGTCTGGGACATCACTCAAATAGGAAACGATAGACTCAAGCTGATAATGTCGCTGATGATCGCTCGTCGCATGCTGTTAGAACACGCTAAAAGTCTGCCCACATTTTTTGATATTGCATGTTTCAAAGCAATCAAATCTCTGTTATCCTAATGATGGATAGTAAGGAAACTACAGATCTTTAAACCCAAAGCTGTACAAGAAACAGAGCTGTGATGGTTTATTCTAATGCACAGGTCGGCAAATACTTTCTCAAGTCCTTTTGGTGTCTCAAAGACGCAAAAGTTACATTTACGTCTATTTAAAAACGGAGAGCAGAGGAGATGTTGCTTAAATTGCACAAAAGCGTTGGCAACATTTGTGCTTAAATGTTTGCTGTCAATATTTGTAATTTACCAACGAGAAGTAATATCTAGCTTTTGTTGCCATGGTTTCAAGATCACTAGTTTTTTCTGCTCTCAAAGTTTTCAAATTTGGTATCTTGAAAAGCTTGTACCCATCAGAACGACATCATCATCATCATCATCACTGTTTATTGCTGAAGTTTTGTGGCTTTCCTTTGCTGCCTAGTCCAGTGAGATTTGAAGAACGCTCCGTAGATAATCAGCCGGTGTTTTAAAAGTTTGAGCAATCTTGGCAACCACAGCCGACAGTTGTTGCTGTCGCCATGAAAACAGACACTTGCATGTTTAACCTGTTGATGAAAACTTGGTATGCTCAGCTGTTGCTCATGGCGTTGATCCTCTCCCGTCTCTTTCCCTCCTCAGTCGAGCAGTCCAGATGAGTCCTCCTCCGGCCCGGCAGACGTCTCCCCTCCATGGATCTCATGTCGTGTGTTTGGATCTAGACGTACTTCACTGTTGATTTAAAGCTCTGCTCTGTGCCCTGTGTTCACCAAACGTTTATTTTTATTGGCATTTTTTGGGGGGGAGGAGCAGTTGGTGTGGTGGATTTTAATTTGTCTTTTACTGTCTGTTTTTTGCTTATTGATATTAAAACTTTTTATAAAATGCCATTTTTATTGTTGTTGTCTGTACCCCCCCTCCTTCTCTGGAGATTTCCCTCGAGAGCAGAGCTTCAGGGAAATGTGTAGAAAGTAGTTCTGAGGAACATGTAACCGATGTGATAACCTTTTGTTGTGTTTTATTTTCCTCTCAGCATAAGATCTGATTGTCAACAAAGAACTAAAGAAGTCCTGATAACTACTTTGACTAACATGGCAGCTCTTTCTTTGAATTTCCAGTTGAATGCCTCCAATAAATGAAGTCAGAAAGTCGTAGTGCTGGATGTGCCCGTTATCATTGGACGCATGTCATTACCACAGGAAAATGTTATTGAGGTATTAGAAAGCTCAAAATCGGTACCTTGCCTACCCTTAAGTCCTAGTGTGAGTGCTTCGATCCTGGCTGCGAATTTTGCAATGACAGTGAAACCTCTAAGAGGACTATCGTTGCCATGTTGAACACTGGTTGAGAGCCCACCAAATTATTTTTGCGCTGGCCCCCAGCAGACTCCAGAATCACCACTCATCTTGGAAACTCGGCACGCTTCATTATCATGTAAAGGCTGCTTGTGTTGTATTACCATGTTATGTACAAAAAGGTAACCGTGCTCAGGCCCGGGTAATCCTGGAGCAGTGTAAGTGCAGGTCAGAGGGGGGGAGGACAATCAGGCTTCAGCATGGTACTGGACGACTTGGGTAGTGTGAGTGTCAGTGAAAATCATTAAATATTTGGCTTCAAAGTTAAGATAAAAATGGCTCTTTTAGTTTCTGCATAATTGATTTAAATCTGAAATATTCCATCTAATTTATCTTATGTTTTAGGAGAAATGAGGGATGGGACTGAACGTCAAGGACCAAATGTTTTTTTATTTTATATAATTTTCGAATAAAACTTAAATTTCGCAGACTTTAATCAGAGCTGGAGGAAACACGCCTGCTGCTTAAGAAGTTCCTTTTAAAATTCCAGAAAATGACATCATTTCTTGTTCCTTCTTCAGAGCACCTGAGTTATTAATTTCTGTCAGGACCTAAAGGAAATTTAAACCAACATCTTAAAAAGTGGATCTGGAGGAAAGGACCAACACTACTTTTTTTTTTTCATAAGCATGGCTGCAGACTCGGCGTGTGTTCATTTGATCAACATGAGAAGAAATGTGTCCGTGATAAAGTCTTTATTAGAAAATGAAAAAAATGATTTGACGCATCCATTGACTCAGGAGAAGTTACCTGTAAGTCCAGAGTTATTTTAAACCTTTATGTAACCTGAAGAAGCAGGACTCATCACAGATGGATTTAATGAACACCAGTCGACAAACTGATCTGAACCAGCGATAAACTCTACATGGACTACTTGAGTATATGTCAGTCAAAGGGTCGGCCCTCATACAGCAGATAGAACTACAGGAGGTTAACAATGCGTCTGTACATAGCTGCACTAAAGAGTCCTTAAACAAAACTACAAATACAGTACAGAAACCACGGCAGCATCTACAGAGGCCAAACCCAACGGCATGAAAAAAGCATGAAACCTACAGCAGCTATACAAACATTTACCAGTTTCAAAGAAACCCTCTTGTTACGAGGAAAGAGGAAACACTTTTATCATCAAATGCTGCGAGTTGAATATTTTAGAATCACTTTCATAAATGTTTCTTCAGTTTGAAAGAGTCCCTCTGTAACTCCATCCATGAGAACAAAGATTATGAACGAAGGCTGTAGTAAGGTGCACCAACTTAACCGGATGCCAATCTGAGTAATACACCGGTGTTCTGTAGTTAACGTCATGTATAAGTTCTCATGTACTACGGTGGCCAGGAGGTGTCAGACAGATTGTGAATCCAAAACACTTTGCAAAAGGAGAAAACACAAAACCTGCTTTAGATCGATGATTTCACTCTGACATCACAAGAACATTGGACGAACCAGACGCAATGTTTTGAGTGATTTAGCCTCAACGAAAGTGCTTTATTGGCTGCTGCTATGGCCTCTTTAAGCATTTTTTTTTTAAAAGCTATTTGAATGGTCCTGTAGGCCACGGCTGAGGAGATTTGTCGGCAACACTTGACACGATATTTTGCTAACTTTCTTTGTGGCTCTTTGCATTCATGCTGTGGCATTAGCTTAGTGACTTCCTGTAGTGTTCCTGTTGTGGCGTTTGCATTGGCCTTTTCCGTTAATGCGGGTGTGGTTTTCCCTTTTGTAAAGCGTTTTGCATATGAAAGGCCAGACATTTGTCGGCAACATTGGAAAAATTAGAAATTAGATTGATTAACCGTTTGTGCGTCTCGTTTGCATTTGTGTTGCAAAAACATTTTGGATATGCTGTTAGTCTGACACCTTCTCACCCTGTAGGCCACAGCTAACTCTGATATAGTTGGCACGTTTCGACTTTTGTTGTTATGTTTGCGTTTACCTTTTCCGTCAATGCGATTGTGTTTTTCCTTTTTGTAAAATGTTTTTGATATTTGGATTTGTCTGACCCCTCCCAGCGACGTTACTGGCTCTAACCACAAAATAAAGCTCACTGAAGTGACAACAAAAAAATGTGGAAAAGCATTTCTCAGAAACAGACACAACTTGAAGAAGTGTGAGTTATTGTTTGGTGTTAGGTCAGATTCTGCACCAGAACGTTTCCACACCACGAGTCACAAATTACACGTTTACTTCTCCCGCAGTTTTCAAAAATCTTGAATTTTTACAAAAAACAAAAGAGCGGCTGATTTCGTCTCGTTGCCCCGTCAGAGTCAGGATAGTAATTTGCAACAGAATTACGGCGGTTGACTTCTTGGCGCCAGATTCCCGGCCTTGTTCTTCTGCTGCTCGCTAAATGTCTCATCTTCCCGTGGAGGCGCGGCGAGGCCGGGGAGAAGAGCTCAGCTGTGTAAACAAACCTCTGACATATCCCCCCCCCCCCCCCCGCTAATGCGTACAAAGCCTCCACAAGGCAGGTTCAACTCCATGAGTCCATAAGTCCTCCTCTCTCCTGTAGCCTTCTTCATCATCTGTCATTACATAACGACTTTCTGACCGCTGCGACCTCTAAAAAGAGACCGGCAGGATAAACGCCCCCGGAGTCCCGTCTCTCCTGCTCGCGGCCGACAGCTCTCAGCTGTTTTGTCCCTCGTTCAGCTGCAGTGTCGCTCCAAACATAGCAGCCACTGTCTCAACAATAAATACCAGTGAATAAATACCATCAAAAGACACAAGCCCCTCCCCCTCTCAGAGCATCCTCCTCCGTCTTCAGATCCCCCGTTGTTTGCTTGTTAATCTTCCCTGTGAGTCTTCATTTGGTTTTTAGTTTTGGAGTGAGCAGATTCCAGCTGGTTCAACGTTTTACTACTTAGAGGGACCTGTTGAGATGGAAATCCACATCACTGGAGCAAAAAGCCTTGGCAGTTTGTTTTTCTCCAGCATCCCAACAAAGACTCTCAAGAGTTCAGGGGACTTTTTGGTGAATGACGGCAACATGGCGGCCAGTTTAACCCCAGTAGTCCGACTTTATCTACACTAAAAGCACACGCTGGTCACTTTGCTCTTTCCAGGTCGCCGCTGCCTCCATCTTGATTCATTCATCTTCTCCCCGTTCCTCCCCAAACATCCACCAAACATGTTTCCATGTGTTGGCCACGCTTGCGTCTTCTCGTAGCTACACTAAGGACAGCTATTCTACAATGGGGATCACTACGGGGGGACTTAAAAGTCTTTGTGTGTGTGTGTGAGGGAATGTGGGGGGGTTCAGGGTTTTAGTCCATGAACTTGTGCGTGTCTCCGTAGAGCCACCGCTGCGGAGGCATGGCCGCCTCGTTCAGGTGGTTGCACTCGTCGCTGCACTTGCACGACTGGATGAACATCACGGAGCGGCTGAAGCGCTCGCCGTCGGGGCAGGAGAAGGCGACGCCGGCGGTGCGCGTGCGACGGGGCGAGCAGCAGCGGCCGTCCCTGCAGACGCCGCAGTAGTTGGGCCTGTAGAGGCGGGTGCTCCTGCAGCCGGCGTAGGACAGGCGGTGGGGCTCGGGCGCCTTGTGGGTACGAGAGCACTTCCTCCCTCTCTGTGGAGAGAGAAAAAAAAGAAGAGGTGATTTACTTTTCCAGAGAAAGAAAAAAAGCGTTTCATTCTGTCCAATTAAAAGAGTTTTATGAGACAAGCGAGCAGCGCTGTGAGGTCGTGGTTAAGTATAGGTCAAAGAAAAAAGATAACGTTTGCACGCTATGGTGACGGCACGCTATCATGATTGTGATTGGCTGTTTTAATGTCAAGCATAATAGCACTGGAACACTTTGGTCCTCGAGCCAGCATCTAGTCCTGAGTTTTTGGGGTTTTTTAGATTTATTTTGGGGCTTTTTGTGTCTTTAATGAAGAGACAGGACAGTGGATAGAGTTGGAAATCATGGAGAGAGAGAGTAGAGAATGAAATGCAAGAAAGGAGCCACAGGTCGGATTCGAAACCGGGCCGCCCAGTATTTTGTCCTGATGAAAATTGAAAGGGTTAAAGGAGGTTATTCACATCTGTAGAAACATCTGCAGCATTCTTAATCAAACATGTTGCCTTGTCTGCTAATGTCAAAAGTTTGGACCAATCAAAGTCAGCAGGATTCAGAGCTACAAGATATTTGACTTCTTCTCCTTTTTGACGTTTGTGTCTCCTCTCTCACTGCACGTCTGTCAGGAGGACACATGGATGTTATACTACAGGTTAGATATGTTGTGTTTAACTTGTGGGGACTTCTGCTGCTAACCAAAAAGCTGCTCAGGGACTTTAAAGAATCCAAACACTCTTTTCAGTATAGTCTCCTTTTGGATTTGATTTGAAATAAAATTGGTTTAAGTTCAAGACTCTCTGCACAAAAACAACAGACAGAGGACATCTTTTTAAGTTGGATGACATTAGTATCCGTCTTCATACTCGAGTAAATCTGTGTTCTTTGACTTGAGCAATGTGATGAATCGTTGAGTCAACTCATCCATAAAGCTGCACAGCGAGCACGACTTTAATCTTTTCTTTGGTGCAGCTAAACACCGCTTTGCAGCCGAAGCCTCTCAGGATCACATTGTCATCTGCTGCATCCAAACCGCCCGGCGAAAACCAAAGAACTCATTACTCAAGCTCTGCGACATGAAAAACAAAAGCTGATCCCGTTAAGCAGAAGAGGCGGAGAGAGAGAGAGCAGATAAAAGGTCAGGACAACAGAAGAGAGCGGGAGAGACGAGCATGCCGACAATAGTTCAGGATCGACACTGATGCACATTAACACCCACAGCTGCTCTGCAGAACGCGGAGAGAGAGAGAGAAGAGGAAACAGGTGCACAACAAACCCATCGGGCTCCGGAGTGGATCACGACGGGACGCTGAGTGTTGGGTACAAAATGTGAGAGAGCAACCGAGTGGGCGATCAAGAGCTTTTATATCAGCGAGCAGAGAGCCACAGAGTGTCGCAGGATCAGTGTGGGAGAGAGCGGCGAGCTAGAGTTTCATAAATGCATCCATTACTCTGCACCGGTTCATCAACCTCTCTGTCAGGCCGTCTGTTTGTTTTTCTCTATAAATCCATCTTTCACTTTATCACACTTTGTCAGCCCAACAGCCCAAGATGGATTTCTGTTTACCAACAAAATAAAGTAGAGGTTTTATCCCTGTGTGCAGAAACATGTTGTGTGCTGCTCTTACACTCAGCTTTGTAAAAAAGACACAAATATTAATAAAAAAAAGAGACTGTGGGGGGAGAAAAAAACACAAAACATGGATGTTGTGTTGTCCTAAATTATTGCACATTTAATGTAAAATTTACCCCTCCAGATGTGCCTGTAAAATCAGCACCATGATCAGTTTCTGGGTTCATCACGTCCCCTGAGGAACACCCGTTCACCTGTTTCAGGTGAGTCTCAGTTAAACTGTAAATAGTAAGTTACACAGAGGCTTTTCTGGAAATGTTTAATTTGTTGATTAAGCTCAAAATTACTTATTTTAAAGCGGTGGAAACAATAACTGAGATCTGTGTCTCACAGTGTGGCTTCCATTAAACTTATGAGATTTCAAAGGAGGTTTTAGAGGCAGCGGACTCTCAGGGTGTTAGTGTGGGTGAGCTCATAAGAAAACCACCAAAGATATCTGAGGTTTGGGTTTTGATTTATCTCTGAAAATGGCAGCCTGGTGAATAGAGGGAATATAAGTTATTAAATAATTTATTTATAACTTTTAAGATTGAGTCTGAGCTCTGTCATCATCCTGCAGGAGGGAGAGTCGCACACAGCAACAGAACTGTGAATAGACAGAACAGACCAGAAAAGACTCCGGCTACAGTGTGGGGGGGGGGGGGGGGGAATACATGCCGTGATATTAATACCAATCTGACCCCTCGAGAGCCGTCCTTTCCTGAATCCATTTAGCCCCTGAGAGCCGTCGGTCTGCAGAATGTTTGTGGGTCTTAAGCGGAAGAACTGAAAATGTAAAGAATCTTAAAAAGCACCACACACGTTCCTCACCTTGACGGGGACAGACATGGAGCTGCAGGGCCGGATGTTGCACAGGCGCGTCTCCTTGATGAGCTTACAGCGGGCGTTGTCGTTGGTGACCCGGGAGGAGACGCCCATCCCGCAGCTCCGAGAACACTGCGACCAGGAAGTAGTCTGAACCACGCACTGATCTCCCATCTGCCTCCAGGCTGCGGGTGAAAAACAGAGAGGACATGAGGGAGACAGAAAAGTAGAGATGCTCAGATGATAATTTCTCCTTCCTCGTGTTTTGAGCTACAGTCCTGGAGAAGAACGTTATATCGATATTTGAGGTTTGGTTCTGGATCGGTGCATTGACTGACGTACTTGCAGGTATCACATTTTAGGCAGTTCTGGAGGCTTTCAGACGCTGGAACAAATATCTAAACACCTCTCACCTCGAAAAGTGAAGCTGGGTGAAAAGGGGGTCTAAACATCTCTAAAAACCTGCAGAAGTAAATGTGGGTGAAAAAGGGCCAGCAGGAGAGAGAGGGGGGGAAAGGAGCGGTCCAGAGATGCACAGCACACTAGCCTCATTCAGTGAACAGGCAACACTGACGCATAGAGAGAGGGGTGATTACAGAGAGAGAGAGGGGAAAGCTGGGTGACGGAGGTATGTGCTGTGTGAGAGCAGTGTGTATGAGCGAGAGAGCACCTCTGGTGTGCAAGGAGCCAGTGGAAAACAAGCATCACATAAACGCCAACACACACACACGCAGATGCAGAGGGGGAAGGCTCACAGTGAGGCCGTTTGTGCGTCAGGAGGCTAAAATGGACGAAAAACGTAAACATAATGCTTTACTGCGCGGGGGGAAACAGGCGCCAGAGTTGTTCCGATTACCAACGCTGATATCTGCAGGTACACAAGTCAATGCATCAATCTGTTACAAGAAGCTCCTCAAAACTTAACTGGTACATGATGACTGACAACAGTGAGGTGCTAGCAGGTTAGCAATCTATGTTTTTCCCACCAATACTGTGTATTTGTGAGAGAAGTATTTGGTCCTGACTAACACTCAGGTCAAGGTGTGTTGAGCAGAATCTGTATCAGGAAGGAAAGAAGGTATTCTACTTCGACACAGACGACACCGTCTCTTACATGCCAGATGTTTGTTTCCACGCATCTTCTCCCACTTCCGTCCGACCTCCACCAGCTCGTTGCCCAGCGTGTCCTTCTCCTTTTTGGGTTTGTAGGGGTACAGCTTCTTGAAAGGTTTGGGATAAGGCTTCGGGTAGGGGTACGCCGGGTAGGGAATGAAGGGGTACGGCAGGAAAGCCTGGGGGTGCTGGGGTCGCCGGTGCACGGGGGGCACGACCGTGGTCCCCTTGTGGCAGTCGACGCTGAGGCAGCACTGGCCCGGGACTTTGACCAGCTGGGGGGCGGGACAGGAAGGGGATGCCAGGGGGATGTGGCTGGGGCAAAGGGGGACGCAGCCCACCGCTCCATCGATGCAGGTGCACTGGTGCTTGCAACCGGCGCGGAAGTTCTCGCCGTTTTGGTAAATCCGCCCGTTGTATTCACACGATCGGCCCTCGGCCTTCGCTGTGGGGAAAGAAACAGTGAGGAGAAGAAACTTAACCACTCTGACAAAACTTTAACTCTTTTGGTCTGCGCCATAAACTGAAGCAAAGATGGACGACATGACGGCTTCTCAAAAGTGAGGCCAAAACATTTGGAGCTTCACATATCGGAACCTTTGGCGTTTGCTATGGCGTAGATTCGGTGCAGAAGTGTGAACAGATGGAACAAGGATGAAAGTATAAAATCAAAGTACACGACTCAACTTTTTCTCAAACATGGTTTCTGTTATTTTTTATCTAGCTGATTTATGTCCAAGTTTGTATGCCATCACGACAAATGAGGCTCCTGTGTTGTCTGCTTCAAACGGACACAAGATTCTGTTCTGCTGCGGACTGAACCCACCTGAGGGAGCGTCCATGTTTGTTCAGGAGGTTAAATCTTTAAGTTTAAGGGGCGGGACATCAATAACAAAGCAGAATCTACAGCACAACTCTGGGTACAAATGTCGTCACCAACGCAATAATCCAGCATCCATCCCGGGGGGTATTTTGGCTTCACTTTTGTACAAAAGGACAATGTGTAGACGTGTCGTCCATCTTCATATAAATCAATAATCTGCCTGCTGTCGATCACTTTTTGCAGAATCTGAACTTCCGCAGGATTTAAGATTAGCTACATGGAAATAGTAAAATAGTCTTCTTGATAGTCTGGTCTCCTCAGTATTGGTCTCAGTCTGATTTATAACCAGTTTAAAAACTCAGAGGAGCAGACAGAGAGGCGGACATCTTTGTTCATGCACCTTTAATAAAACCTTTAATGTGCGTGGATGGAGGATACGATGAGGCAGGGAGAGACACACTATCTCCAGGTTTATGAAGCCGCCTCTATTCTTAGAACAGAGGAGTTATTTTGACTTGTTTACCACCTCCTTCCCCTTTGCTCCCTCTGTGGGTCTCCCCACACAACACCCCCAGATACCCCCCCCCCTTTTTATAGAAACACCCCCAAATAAACATGCATATAAAAATACCATTGTGCATGCATGTGTGTGTTTGTGCGTTTCACGGGTGCTGTTTGTGTACACACTGAACTACTTATATAAATCCAGAGTTGGCGGCGTTTCAGTCGCAGCTCATGAAGGCGCTCTGTTTTTTAAACTGAGCTTCAAGCCTGCAGCCCGTATCAAAGAGAAACTCCAGCCGCTTGGCTCGGACGCCACTTTTCCCCACCCTGAAGTTACACATTCCCTCGCTCAACCCTGAGAAAAAAAAAACCCAAACTGTTCCCAATCTACACCAAAAAAACCCTCCTCCCCTCCCTCTCTCGGCCATCCCACACCCTCTGTTTTGCTACGTACCCCTGCAGATGCCGTTGGTGCGACCCACGTCGTTGCCATAGTTGCACTCCAGGCCTTTGTGGTGGTCACATGGTCGTCCCTCGTGACAGTCCTGGTTGAGCTGAGCAGCACACACCTTGCAGCAACCGCAGCCGTCTGGGACCGAGCTGACCCCGGGGGGGCAGGACGGGGGGCCTGCTGGACACTCGCATATCACCGGACATCCAGCGTTCACCTTCAGGAGAGGACAGAGAGGTCACTTTATTCACCTTACCTGTCGCACAGCAACTTTAGAAGAGTTCTGACATCAATACAAGTTTTTTTATGGACGTTTGAGACCGCTTACTACAGCCTCATTTCTAGGAAATTTCAGGACAGCCTGACCCTGACATTTTTTGTAGTTGCCCTTTGACCCGCGAGGCGAGACATGACGTAGAAAAGATGGCAGGCATGAAGAAATGTTTACAAGATACTCAAGATGGCAGACGAAGCAACCTAGTGGGACACTTTGATGACTCTGTCTTTACATCGATCATGTGTGTAACATTCACAGTTTCCTTCACACATCTGCTCACCTGACTTCTTGAGGAAATTTTTCAAGACAGAAGCCGGATAAAGACGCCTCTCCGATCTGGAATTGTAAATATCAAGCATGTTTGATATCCACTATTCCAGATCGGGCTGCCTCTGATGGAAAACCCAAAATAGCCAATGAGAGAGAACAAACTATCTACATGTCACTACATGTTGGTAAGCTGTGAAAGTACGCAACATCCTGTGGTTTCTGAGGAGACAATAGGAAGCCCATCGATGGTGGTGGCTATTTTGGAAATGCAGACTCCAACTAAGTATCCTGGTTTCTGAAATAAGCCCATCCTGCTTTTTGACTAGCTAGCATATTTCAAACAATGACATCAAAGGAACAAAGCCCACGACTTAAAGGTTTAGCTAAAATGAAGATGAGCGTCCTGACAAACAGCAACGATGCACCCGTCTGTCAGTCAAAGCAGCCACACCATTCATGTTCCTTAATAATGCATTCTCCAAGTCCCTGTACAGCTTTAATCATGTTTAGAAGTGAGCCCCGTTTCCACCAAGTGGTCCGGTTCAGTTCGGTTTGGTCCATTTCCACCATCAAAAGTTGAGAATGGTGCCAAAACCGACTTTTATCGTACTAATTTGTTGCTAGGCTTCTGTTGGGGGGGGCAAGCGAATCCACCCTGAAAGCTGAACTAAGAAGCACTGCAATCTGTTGCTCAAAAGAATCATCCAACAGCTGTAATAAATGGACAAATTTTTGTTTTTTTGCAACTAATGTCAGCGCGTAGCATCGCCCCATGGACGATCTCGGAGGTGCAGACCTCGGCTGGACGTCCTCCATTGTTGCCTTCTGTTTCAGGTGTTGCAGTTCTATGATGTCATGCTATACCATAACTGACGCCAATATCTGGCTTACAGAGTAAAGGTAAAGTTGGCTTTGGAAATGCATGCAAGATCAGGGTTTACCGTACCGGATCAAATAAATACGCTTGGTGGAAACTAGGCTTTAGAGACTGAAAAAGTATTTGAATCAGGCTCTAAATGTTCTTATTTCTGCTGTAAAATGTAACAGTTTAATATGGGGCTCAATAGGGATTGACTCACTTTTGAAGCCAGCTTCAAGTGGACACTCAAGGAACTGCAGATTTTTGCACTTTTTTGGCTTTATTTTTAACACCAGAGTTTGCTACTTGAACAAAAACAAAGGAATCTTGTGGAAAAGGTCAAATGTCTGTTTTTTCTCTAGGTTTGTGAAAGTTTATCTGGAAGGAAATAAATTGGTATCACAGCGCCTTAAAACATTTCCCGTGTTTGTATAAGCCACACTCGAAGAGAGCAGGACAAATGTTTGACTCTTGTTACACTGATCACAGAAATTCCTCAAAGTGTGCGGGGTTTAAACATTCGCTGAATACCCGGCACTGTCCCTAAGGCCCCACAGGGATATCTGTAACCCTCTGTCGCCTTCCGCCGTGCGAGCGAGGATGAAAGGTGCGTTCTCTGACCCAGCTACCCCACACACACTCACACACACACTCACACACACAGCAGGTATCAGACACAGATCAAAGAGAGTCGATCGCCTTCCTGATTCTGTAACCGTCTAAACTCAGGTCGGGTCATCAGTCTCGGGTCGGCAAGAAAACTGGATATGACATTACACAATGCAACAACAACTTCATTTTTAGCATTTAGCATTAGCATTGGAGTTGCTCTGGTACTTAAACATCACCCCAACAAGCATCCCAAAATATTCATTTTGATATTTATAGCATGCGGTGCGTTCAAATTCACCTTAAGAGTATTTGTTCCTCTATTTGTGTATCGGCCTTCTGTTGGGTAATATTACAGGAGCCTGACCCTTATGTTCATACGCTTTGTAAAGAGGTGCATTTGTTGAATTTAATCATGTTAATAAAGACTTAAAACAACCTGGATTAACAGATGTTTGTTTAACATTATTTGTCATTAAATTAATATATTTAGATTTAAACTGCGAATGAGGAGGTCGAGGAGTAAAAATTGAAAATATACCATATTTAAACTAAATGAAAAACAAACAACACCTGTTCTGATGTGGATGTCACAAC